>NC_057400.1:43476275-43638425 GCF_019320065.1 Cervus canadensis
TCCTGGTGGGAGCATAAGATAAATTCTGGAGTATCTTTAATTAACTAAAGGAAGCAGAAAGAAATCTCTGTGGATTAATAATATTTATGGCCCTAAAATGAATAAAATAACAGATGAGGGTAGGAGGGGGCAACTAAATGGTAGACAAATCTTAGAGAGTTAATTAAAACAAAACTCATGCTTATTTTGGCCTTTTTATCTGCATATGGTTCTCATGGCAGGGAACAATAAATAGAGAATTTTAAATGTTCTCATTCTTCCTCCAAGCCTAGTTAGTCTAAATATACCACCCTCCTACACGCCTCTTGCTCCCAACCCTCATCGACATCCCACACGCATATTCTATACATAACTACTCAGATGTGGCCCGCACACCTTCTCACAAAGCTCCAGACTTTGTTCACACTGATGGTGGCAAAGTTACTCAGGCAGGTGCCCTCCCTCAATATCTGCCTGATTTGCAGATTGAAATGAATTACTCAAAATAAATGAAGCTGCGTGCATACTAACAGCCTACCTGCTTTGTTCCCAAGCGTGGAGAGAGGCTCTTATTGAAGATTCTTTAGAAAGAACAAAACTAATTCATAGAATTTGTTTGGCTCTAGTTGTTTTCCCCAAAAGTTTAGTGAGAACCAAGCTATTATCAACAAAACTGGTTATCAGAAAAAAAAAAAATAAAACGTTAAAAGATTGAACAGAATGCATGGATGACAACGGTCAAGTAATCTGAGACTGATAAAAGAAGAAACAGGGAACGGGTCAAAGACACGCAGATTGGATTGGCCTTGATATCTGGTCTGCAGTAGACACTCTAGTCTTGAAGACAAATGAACAGCATCTTCTTATTTTAACTATATAGGAAAGAAAAAGAAACAGACAAGTTTGGGATAAGACTTGTATCTCTTAATGGGATTGTAAATTAATTTCTATTTCATTCTCAATATTTTTGTATTTTAAAAATTTTATATGACAAGATACATTACTTTCACAGTGACTACTACTGCTAACACTATGAACACAGTAAAAGGATATATCAATATACAATATTGTTAACTAAGTAACAGGTTCAAGAAATATCCAAGCCCAGTGCCTAAAGAGAAACCTGGAGCCCCTTACTTGGAAATTAAAATAATGCCTTCTTTAAAAAAAGAGTTTTGACATCTTCATAGTCTGCTATAATAGTTCTTCCTATAGTCTAGTTAAAATGCCACGATAATTGATATCCCTTCACAGAAAAGCTAAATACATCTAGATCATTTTCTAGGCTCAGTATTAGAGGGAGGTCACTCTGACATCATCTTCAAATAACTATGATTCTTCCTGAGCCAAATCTCATATTTTCCACATTAGTTCCAGCTTCTACTCTACAAGGTGGAGTGTCAGTGAACCCACAGCTGTGTGAAGCAGCTAGCATTTCTTGCTGCCAGGTTACACCAAAGACAAGTGGAAGTTTCAGGCTTAAATAACTGGTTCTCAAGTTTATAATAAGCATAAATAGTATGAGTTGCTCAGTCATGTCCCACTATCTGCAACCTCATGGACTGTAGTATGCCTCTGTCCAGTGGAATTCTCCAGGCAAGAATACTGGAGTGGGTTGCCATTTTATTCTCCAGGGATCTTCTCGACCTGGGATCAAACCCAGGTCTCTTGCA
Source organism: Cervus canadensis (assembly GCF_019320065.1). Lineage (NCBI taxonomy): Eukaryota > Metazoa > Chordata > Mammalia > Artiodactyla > Cervidae > Cervus > Cervus canadensis. The sequence goes on from NC_057400.1 coordinate 43,477,928, forward strand.
TTGTAGGCAGATTCTTTACCATCTGAGCCATCAGGGAAGTCTGCTAATAGGCATATCTTTCTTCTTTTCCCAAGGGCCTGTGATCTCCAGCGGGGAAAGCTGGGGCTGCTAAGTAAGGTTGTGCAAGTTGTGCACACAGGTACTGAGGCAAGGAGGAATACGGGGAACTGGAGTCCAGCTCGTAACCCCCCGCCCCCAACAACCTTTGTGCCCTGGCTTGAGACTACATCGTTTGGGAAGAAAGGTCTTTTAGTAACACAACCACCTAGAATGAGTGCCTTTTTGTAATTTATCCTCAAAGAGGGAAGCTTTTATAAATTCACAAAAAGGTACTATATGTGCTAGCAGTGACCAAGAGGGAAGCTCAGTTTGACAGCCTCTTAGCTGTTCAATTTCAAACATCCCCCAAGATTTTGAATCTTGGAACTCACTGTTGCAATTTCCCTGACCTATGTCCCATGCCCTTGGGGCTCTATTTGGAGATAAAATCTGAAAAATAATTCCAACTAAATATTAATGGTTAAGATCATAATGTGTTTGTCTTTCTAGAAAGCATTTTCACATTTTAACTGGCGGCTCTGACTTGTTTCTAAAGCCACAGGAAACTATGACAGGAAGTCTACCCACTTAAGGGCAGAGCTGGTCCCTCCAGCTCTTCTTTGTATTTCAACAATATACTTTATACATTCTTTAATTTGATCCAGGGTCTATGCACTCAAAAAATATGGAGGTTGTACAAAATCACTGGCTCAAGATATAAAAAAATGAAGAGGCCAATATCTGACTATATAGAAAGAGACTTTTAAAAAATTTCAGCTCAAATCCTGAACACTTATAACCTGTGTGACTTTAGTCATGTCACCTCACTTACCTGAACAATATAGGATTATTTTGAAGAATAAATTAGACATTTAAGGCAAAATGGCAGAAAAAACAGCATGCACACAAATACAATGTGTAAAATTGGAAGCTGAAAAATTCATAGCTTCATGGATCTGGTACTACATATACTACTAGCATACAAATAAGCCAAAGATGAGTTCATCAGATAGGGTAATTTTAATAGAAAAATGCAATCAATAACACAAGGGTAGTGATTTTTTAAATTTGTCTTTGAATTTATTTATAGTACTACTGTGTTAAGATGAAAATTAAGGACTATGGGCATAGATGTGTTTGAAACATCACCAACTATACCAGGCTTACCATGGTAAAATATTTCTTTAACATTAGAATTCCTTCTTGGCATCTCATCTCATGGGACTTGTTCTTTCACTGGAATTACTCATTTTAATTGAGAATTATAAAACCACATAGGGGGTATCATCATGCTGAGATGAAAATGACTGAAGTTTTTATAGACTTCTTTTGTGTGGTAGCATGATGATGGCAAGCTCTAGCTTAATTTAATAGATAAAACAGTTCTATTTCTTAAATACAGAAAACAGATGAAGTAATGTTTGCTTTTCACAGCCCAGGTCTAAATAATTATATTCCTAATTTTCATCTTCCACTAAAACATTCACAGAATCTTTCATCAATAAAGTGTGCCATTCCTTAACATTATTGTCAATTATTTTTAAACTGTTTCTATTAACTTCAGGAAAACATACTCCCACTCACACTTCCTATGGGTGTCTTAATACCCTAAAATTTTCCATGATTCCATAGCCAAATTATACTGTGAAAACCCTGCCCTATAAACAAACATAAAGTCAGTGAAATGTGTAAAGGAAAAGGTTAGTGGTATAACACGATCAGTTTGAACAAAATATTTAAACTCAGACTGGGAATTCCCTGGTGGCTCAGAGGGTAAATCATCTGCCTACAATGTGGGAGACCCAGGTTCAGTCCCTGGGTTGGGAAGATCCCCTGGAGAAGGAAATGGCAACCCACTCCAGTACTCTTGCCTGGAAAACCCCATGGACGGAGGAGCCTGGTAAGCTATAGTCCATGGGGCCACAAAGAGTCGGACATGACTGAGAGTCTAGAATTGCAGACATTTTTTAAAACTGTAACATTAGAAAGAGCTATGGAAATGATGTGATTTATGTTTTCCTCTTAAAGAATTTGAGCTCCAAAGGTCTAAGTATTTTGCCCCAGATCAAAAAAAGATTAGAGTCTGAATCAGAGGAACCTGGTTTCCTGATGTGAAGTTTCCTCAGAACACTGTGAAGCTACTGGATCTGGATTCTACTGGAGGAAGGCAATGGAAGGACATGTTGATGGAAGCTGAAGTTAAAGAAGGGCAATGGGAAGAAGCCTGCAGGAAAGTAAGAAGGAGCAAGTGCGTCTGCACAGAAACCCATCGTCCCCTCTTTTCTCACACGGACCTCTCTCAGTCTCCTTGTTTTTCTAATCTTTGTTCCTTTTTTAAAAAAAGCCTTCTTATGACTTTGGACGAAGTCCCATTCACATCAATTTCTCATTTGTTAAATGGTCCATCTTCTTTAAAATCATTTTCAAAATGTTAGCTTTCATTGGAAACCTACTATCATAATAAAAATAACTGACATTTATTGAACAGTCGACCTGTGCTCCCAAGTGAAGAACAAAGATTGATGGCCACCTATAACTGTCACAACTCCTCCTCTCTCACAAGGCTGCGTACGTACCATGACTATATTCCACGTGGAATGCTTACTGTTCTAAGAAGTGTGGAGGCTGCAGTTACAGAGCCTGAGTTGAAGTCCTATCAAGACTCTGCATCTTAATAGCCATGCTTCATTAAGCAATTTACTCTTTGCTTTAATTTCCTCATTTATGAAATGGGCTAATAGTATCTCACTGATTAAAGGAGTTGATACTTTTAAAGCATTTAGAACTTTTCCTTGTAAGCCTCTGGTACATTTAGATATTATTAGTTTATCTTTAGTTATTTAACTAAATTCCGCTTCTAGACAGAAAGCTCATTGAAAGCAAGGACCATGCGTGACTCATGTTGAGTGCTTTTCTCAAAAGAGATCTTAATTTGAATGCAGTCCCTGTGATAGAGATACACACTCAACATATTGCCTCTTCCTGGGCACACAGCTTAATTATAGTCCCCAACCCTTTGTACCAAGGTGAAGCCATGAATTGGATCTCACTAATGAACTAGGAGCTGCAGTGACTTGTCTCTTCCCAGATGATTAAGATTGGCTGTGCCTTAGCCATTCTCTCTGTCTTCCTGATTGGGGATTGGATGTTGGATTTCATGCATTGGAGATGGTGGAACAACTATCAGCCAGGCTCTCTAAATAACCATGTGGAGCAACCTACCACCTCTAACCTGCACCGAACCATAAGGTGAGAAAGGAGAAAAGAGTCGTTGATTTGTTACCTCTGCTGCTGCTGCTGAATCACTTCAGTCGTGTCCGACTCTGTGCGACCCCATCCCTGGGATTCTCCAGGCAAGGACACTGGAGTGGGTTGCCATCTCCTTCTCCAATGCATAAAAGTGAAAAGTGAAAGTGAAGTCGCTCAGTCATGTCCTACTCTTCGCGACCCCATGGACTGCAGCCCACCAGGCTCCTCCGTCCATGGGATTTTCCAGGCAAGAGTACTGGAGTGGGGCGCCATTGCCTTCTCCGATTGACTTGTTAAGTACACTTAAATTTTGCAGTTGCTTATTACAGAAAATAGCCTGCCCTGGTGAGTAAAGTCCCTGTCAGTCAGACATCTCTGAAGAACATGGAAGACAACAGGAAACAACCACTAAGAAACAGGTTGGTTGTTTTCAGTTTCCCTAGCAGCACTTCTCTCTGAAAACTTTCCTCCCAGAATCACAAGAATAAATTATTTAAACCCTTTAATATATTTTTATTGTTAAGTGACCATATCAAAGATTTTTTAATGGCTTAAAAACCATTGGATTGTGGAATAAACTCATATTTTCTTTATTCTCATAGCTTATTTTAGATACTGGATAAATGTTAAGTAAACAGTAAATTAAGGTAAAAAGTTTAAGGCAGAGGTTTTCTGTCTGACAGTTCAGTTCAGTTCAGACGCTCAGTCACATCCAACTGTTTGCGACCCCATGGACTGCCACGTGCCAGGTTTCCCTGTCCCTGTTCAGTTCCCTGACTTAACTGAATCTTAAAAAAGACATATAAATCAAACCATTATGCTCTACACCTTAAACTTATACAGCGCTGTATGTCAATTATATCTCAATAAAACTGGAAAACAACATATTTAAAAATAATGAAATAAAAATAAATATTTTGTACAATTCATCAGGGGAGAAAAAGATATCACATTCAGCTGCTTGAAAGATAAAATTAACCATGATATTTTGTTATATAAAAACCTACAACAGTTCTCACTTGACAACTTACCATCCTAGCATTCAAGGCTCCTTATGTTCTGGTCCCACCTTATCTCAGTCTTTAAGATAGTACGGTGTCATGGTTAAAAACTCAAAGACTGGGAACTGATTTCTCAGATTTTAATCCTGGCTCTGCCAGCACTGTGTGCATGATCTTGAGCAAGTTATACAGCTTCTCAAGCCTCATCTGCAAAAATGGAAATGTCTCATAAAGTTTTAAGAGGTTTAAATGGATTAATATATCTTATGCTCTTAGAATAGCATCTGACACAGTATGATCAGTCATGTTAATTTTTGTTGTGATTACACATCATTGTATAATCAAATTTTACACTATAATTTATGCTCAAGGGACTATACTGGTTATGTAGGAGAATCAATAACAACAAAAAAGAGTTTTGTCCATTAGAATTTGTCAGGTCAGGTAAAAAAATCTTCAACTAGAAAAAATATTAGTTTTAGTAGGTTCATGATATATGCTTAATTTAACTGAAAATGTTAAAGAAAGGCTTATACTAATATGTTCTTTGAAAACAAGCTTTATACCAAAACCCCTTTTCATAAAAATTTTATTAAGTTTTTTTGTTTTTAAACTATACACTCAGCATTTTACCAGGAGGGAAAATTAATTTTTATCTTTAGAGATTTTAAAATGTTTAATATTAGAAATCATATTTCAGATAATAAAAGTAAATATCAATTAGCCATATTGAAAATGTGAAACTTCCTAAAGCTTGTTAATGTTGCTAAGTGTACTTATTAGATATGCAAGCAAAAAATAAGCTGTATCATTTTTTTGTTCCACAAAGATGATCTTCAACTGTGAGTTTTTAGAGCTCTGTTCATTCTGAGATTAAATATGCAAATACGAGCTTTCCCATATTTTATTCCCTTACTATTTTTTAATAAAAGATTAACTTCTGCTATGAGAACTTTTGTGTTTTTTAACTTACAATATCCTTCTCCTAATTTTACCTTACTATTTCTGGTTCTATCACCTTGAATCAGACCCTTCTCTTGCTGTTTTTCCAACCTTTCAAAAGCTTGTAGACAATGATGGAGGTAGGGAGAATTGCCAGCAAACACAGTTCCAAGACCTCTTTGCCCCCCCAGCCCGTAACTCATTTAACAGTATACAAACGATTTAACAATAATACCAGCCGGGTTCCCACAGGAAATCATTTCCATTCCCACCACTGCTTGCAGATGGAGGTCATGTTTCCCTCTCTCCTTAGTCACTGCTCAGCCAAACTATTCATATTTACATAATGCTCCCAGTAGTATCAGGTAAACTTTTGGAAATCAGAGCAGTTTGGAGAGTTGTATATCCAGGAAGGGTTGTGGACGGGAGGACTGAAGAGACCCTGCGCCAGGGCGTGGATATTTTTTATTTGCTCTGTCCTGGAATAGTCTCCATTTTCTCTTCCATATCCACTCCTACCTTTATCCATTCTTCGTCATTCCCTTGGAGGCTAACTTGTATGGCCTTGTTCTCTGATTTTCTGTCAGGTTTGATCAAACTGAGGCACTGAGGAGATCAGAGGGCAGGAAGAAACTGGAGCGAGAGTATTTATAATTACTGGTTTTCTCCCTGCTGAGCCTCAGATTGGCAATGAGTATATCCCTACACTGACTTCAGTTTATTTCTGAAGGCCATCTACAAACTACATCTACAAACATTTCTAGAAACAGTTTTTTCTCCTTCCCTCTTTAGGCTTTCGTTTGTTAACATTTCTCCTACCGTTGCTAGTCCCAGGGTGCTTCACCATCCCCTAGTTTCCCTTAATATTACCTACTTCTTTGAAAATAGTGCCTTTGCTGAAGTCTCTTCTATTGCCCTTTATAAGTGTTCTCTTCTTTGCTTACTGGGACACAGGCTGATACTGCCCTAAACCTGGATTATACAGATAATATCAGATGGGCTCAACCAGGTTCAAACTGGTGCTATCTAGATGGTATCTAAATAATCAGAAAAGAATGACTATTTTTTTCTGAAAATTCAGTAATGTTTGTGTTATTGGGAATCCAGAATTATGGACAAATTTAAGGCAAGATTGCTCAGAAAAGAAAAAAATTAATTAGAAGTCTATTAACTTCAAAGCTCCTCAGGGAACTTATCATTTCTTTCATGTATTAAACTTCTTAGTCCTCTCATATATCAGCAAATACCTCCATCTGATGAGACCAGCACATGATACAATGGATGTGATACTGATCTGGGAGCCAGAAACCCTTGTTCCAGTACCATCTTTTCACTGATAAATTATTTGACCTTGGACAAGTCACTTAATTTTCCTAACTTCAGCACTTTTTCAGTCTTCAATAGGACAAAGCTATAATTCATAGCCTTTCAGTTCCCGCTCTATCTTTAACGTAGGCACAGTCCTCTTGACAGTAAAATCCACTGGTGAAGTACTGGCCTGATCATGTGTGCCAAATCTTAAAGTCCATACTTTAATGTGGCCTATAAACCACTCTGCATCCTCATGAGTTATAGTCAATGAGAGGAGGGAACCTGCCCTGCGAAATGTGCACAGATGTCTTCTCAGCTTAAACAGGATTTTCTACCTGACCTCCAAAACTCTGTGGCTGATGGGGTGGTGATTGTGAGCTGAAATTTAAATGTGAATCAGGACTCTTTCCTCAAAGGATGGACAAACACTAACGTATCATTATTTGATGCCTGTTCTCTAGATAAACAGCTTCTATATCTGATCTGATCACACTGTATTATTTCCCTAATAAGCTAAGCCTTTTCAAAACTCTGTAGTTTTGAAAATACTACTCCTCCTGCCCAAAATCTCAGATATGCAGATGACACCACCCTTATGGCAGAAAGTGAAGAGGAACCAAAAAGCCTCTTGATGAAAAGTGAAAGAGGAGAGTGAAAAAGTTGGCTTAAAGCTCAGCATTCAGAAAACTAAGATCATGGCATCCTGTCCCATCACTTCATGGGAAATAGATGGGGAAACAGTGGAAACAGTGTCAGACTTTATTTTTGGGGGCTCCAAAATCACTGCAGATGGTGACTGCAGCCATGAAATTAAAAGACACTTATTCCTTGGAAGGAAAGTTATGACCAACCTAGACAGCATTATTAAAAAGCAGAGACATTACTTTGCCAACAAAAGTCCATGTGGTCAAGGCTATGGTTTTTCCAGTGGTCATGTATGGATGTGAGAGCCGGACTGTGAAGAAAGCTGAGTGCAGAAGAATTGATGCTTTTGAACTGTGGTGTTGGAGAAGACTCTTGCGAGTCCCTTGGATTGCAAGGAGATCCAACCAGTCCATCCTAAAGGAGATCAGTCCTGGGTGTTCATTGGAAGGACTGATGCTGAAGCTGAAACTCTAGTACTTTGGCCACCTCCTGTGAAGAGTTGACTCATTGGAAAAGACCCTGATGCTGGGAAAGATTGAGGACAGGAGGAGAAGGGGACGACAGAGGATGAGATGGCTGGATGGCATCACCAACTTGATGCACATGAGTTTGGGTAAACTCCGGGAGTTGGTGATGGACAGGGAGGCCTGGCGTGCTGCGATTTATGTGGTCTCAAAGAGTCGGACACTACTGAGCGACTGAACTGAACTGCCCAAAATATTTATGTTCGAGTTTTCTAATTTCTCCTTTATCTTCAAAACCTCATTGATGTATTAATTCTTACGTGAAACATTTTCTTGCATTCCCACTTTTTTCTCTGCTCCTCCTGCTTTACTATGACTTTATATTACATTATGTTTCTCCCTTTACCTATCACAGTCCAGTTCAGTCACTCAGTAGTGTCTAACTCTATGTGACACCATGGACTGCAACACGCCGGGCCTCCCTGTCCATCACCAGCTCCCAGAGTTTGCTCAAACTCTTGTCCATTGAGTCGGTGATGCCATCCAACCATCTCATCCTCTGTCATCCTCTTCTCCTCCTGCTGTCAATCTTTCCTAGCATCAGGGTCTTTTCCAATGAGTCAGTTCTTCCCATCAGGTAGCCAAAGTATTGGAGTTACAGCTCTGGTATCAGTCCTTCCAAAGAATATTCAGGGTTGATTTCCTTTATGATTGACTGGTTTTTATATCCTTGCAGTCCAAGGTACTCTCAAGAGTCTTCTCCAAAAACAGAATTTGAAAACATCAATGCTTTGGCACTCACCCTTCTTTATGTTCCAATGATCATATCTATACATGACTACTGGAAAAAAACATAGCTTTGGCTCTAAAGATCTTTGTTGGCAAAGTGATAGCTCTGCTTTTTAATACACTGTCAAGGTTTGTCATAGCTTTCCTCCCAAGGAGCAAGCGTCTTTCAATTTCATGGCCGCAGTCACTGTCCACCATGATTTTGGAGCCCAAGAAAATAAATTGTATCACAGCTCCCACTTTTTCCCCTTCTGTATGCCATGAAGTGATGGGCCCAGATGCCATGATCTTAGTTTTTTGAATGTAGAGTTTTAAGCCAGGTTTTTCACTCACTTCTTTCACCTTCATCAAGAAGCTATTTAGTTCTTCTTCACTTTCAGCCATTAGAGTGGTATCATCTGCATATCTGAGGTTGTTGATATTCCTCCCAGGATTCTCGATACCAACTTGAGATTCATCGAGTCTGGCATTTCATATGAGGTACTCTGCATATGCTTCCCTGGTGGCTCAGTGGTAAAGAACTCCCTTGCCAATGCAGGGGACTCAGGTTTGATCCTGGGTCAGGAAGATCCCCTGGAGAAGGAAATGGCAACTTATTCCAGTATTCTTGCCTGGGAAATCTCATGGACAGAGGACCCTGGTAGGGTAGAGCCCATGGGGTCTCAAAAGAGTTGGACATGACTTAATGACAAAACAACAACTCTACGCTTGAGTTAAATAAGCAGGGCAACAATATGCAGCCTTGACGTACTCCTTTCCCAATTTTAAATCAGTCTGTTGTTCCATGTCCAGTTCTAACTGTTGCTTCCTGACCTGCATACAGGTTTCTCAGGAGGCAGGTAAGGTGGTCTGTTATTCCATCTCTTTAAGAATTTTCCACAATTTGTTGTGATCCACACAGTCAAAGACTTTAGCATAGTTGATGAAGCAGAGGTAGATGTTTTTCTGGAACTCCCTTGCTTTCTCCATGATCCAACAAATGTTAGCAGTTTTATCTCTGGTTCCTCTGCCTCTTCAAAATGAAGCTTGTACATCTGAAATTTCACAGTTGACATACTGCAGAAGCCTAGCTTAAAGGATTTTGAGCATAACCTTGTTAGCATGCAAAATGAGCACAACTCTTCAATAGTTTGAACATTCTTTGGCATTCTCCTTCTTTGGGATTGGAATGAAACTGACATCCTCCAGTCCTGGGCCACTGCTAGGTTTTACAAATTTGCTGACATTGAGTACAGCACTTTAACAGCATCGTGATTGGGATTTTAAATAGTTCAGTTGGAATTCCATCACCTCCTAGCTTTGTTCATAGAATTACTTCCCAAGACCCACTTGACTTCACCCTACAGGATGTCTGGCTCTAGGGAGTGAGCACACCATCGTAGTTATCCGGATTATTAAGACTGTTTTTGTATAGTTCTTCTGTGTATTCTTGCCACCTCTTCTTAATCTCTTCTGCTTCTGTGGAAAAGGAGCTTGCATAACTCAATGGAGCTATGAGCCATGCCATTCAGGACCACCCAAGACAGACGGGTCAAGGTGAACAGTTCTGATAAAATGTGGTCTACTGGAACAGGAAATGATAACTAACTCCAGTATTCTTGCTTGGAAAACCCCATGGACATTATGAAAATGCTAAAATATATGATGCTGAAAGATGAGCCCCTTGATCAGAAGGTGTCCAATATGCTACTGGGGAAGAGCAGAGGGCAATTACCATGTCCCCTTAGACCTCAAGAAAAAACACAGAATAAAAATCTGTGCTTTGAGTCATCAAACATTTTAATGAAGAAATGTATGATAGGATAAAACACATTTTTAATGTTAGAGCTGCAAGATAAACTTGCTTTGACTTTCTTTTAAAACCAGTGACTCTTCCTTTGTATAAAGAAAGTGAAAGTGTTAGTCACTCAGTGGTATCCAAGTCTTTGGGACCCCATGGACTGCAGTCTGCCAGGCTCCTCTGTCCATGGGAATCTCCAGACAAGAATACTGCAATGGGTAGCCTTTCCCTCTCCAGAGAATCTTCCCAACCCAGGGATCGAACCCAAGTCTCCAGCACTGTAGGCAGGTTCTTTGCCATCTGAGCCAGCAGGGAAGCTCCTTCCTTTGTATGGATCCACACTAAAAGTCAACACACAACTCGCCTGACCAAGAGCAACAACGGCAATAAAACAACTACAGAGTGTAAGGTGACCTAAAAACCTTAGCAGCAGAAGAGAGCTGTAATAGCTTTGAAAGAAAGCTGTCCTGTCAGTAGACATAAAGCTAGGAATAAGAGAATAAGGGGAAAAGTTTATTTAGTGGTGGTGGTGGTGATGGGGTTGTTGTTGTTACTATTTTCCCAAAGCCTTTTGAAAGCTGAACATTATGGCCTAAACTGGAGTGCAAAATAAGTCAGCACACAGCTCTCAGGACCTCTGCAAAATTTTTACTAGGGTATGTTGTTGCAGTTTCTCTGGTGCAAAATACTCACAAAGTCAGTTTTATTATGGACTTATATATTCTTAGCTCTAGGAACAAAAATAGTTTTAAGACACATTTGCTGTCCTTGTCTCTGAGGACTCCTTAATCTGGCTTGGGGAATTTACCCATAAACCACTTACTTATCTGCATAAATAACTACAAACATATTTGGAGGAAGAGAAGGAAAGTAGAGTGAGATCTGACAAGAAGAAAACAAAATCAACACAGGGAGATATACAAGTACACATCCTAAGGTGTAGTAAGAGATATGGCCAGAGATGCGATTTAGAAAGAGGGGGTTGTGGAATGATGTTGGGAAGGTCACTGAGACACCCAGGAATCACTGACGAAAGATTTGCTCTATGCTAGGCATTCGTGACTTAAGAATGAAAAACATCCTCCAATGCATTAGAAAAGAGCACAAGGGAAACAACTTTGTGATTTTTCTTGCTTCTGTTTTTTTTATGGATCTTGTGACTAAACCTGATTCCTTCAAACAGTCATTCACTCTTTGCTCTTAATCCCTGTCTTTGTCAATGCATCCTTTTAACATAACCCTTATCACTTGACTTCACTATTAGTCATGTAGTCATCTATTGCCTACATGAATGAAATTTTTAAATCAAATAAATTGTGAGTATGTATGTCTTCCACTCCCCTGGGAGATACAACTTTATGTTTTTTTTTTTTTTTTTTTTTTTTGTCATACATTGATATGAATCAGCCATAGAAAACCCAAACCATTTATTGACACATTAATTTATTAGCTTGTGAGGTCTTCAAGAGTAGGAAATCAGGTATTTAGTTTAATATTGTACCAGCTAGGGAAATTCTAAAATCTAAGCTTAGAATTTTTCAGTGGCTGAATAGTCTTTGCTAAGGTAAAAAAGAATTTCAGATTGGATCATTTAAATATTAAGTATTCAGATCTGGTTTCCTCGGTGTGTATGCCCAGAAGTGGGATTGCTGGGTCATATGGCAGTTCTAATTTCAGTTTTTTAAGAAATCTCCACATTGTTCTCCATAGTGGCTGTACTAGTTTGCATTCCCACCAACAGTGTAAGAGGGTTCCCTTTTCTCCACACCCTCTCCAGCATTTATTGCTTGTAGACTTTTGGATAGCAGCCATCCTGACTGGCGTGTAATGGTACCTCATTGTGGTTTTGATTTGCATTTCTCTGATAATGAGTGATGTTGAGCATCTTTTCATGTGTTTGTTAGCCATCTGTATGTCTTCTTTGGAGAAATGTCTGTTTAGTTCTTTGGCCCATTTTTTGATTGGTCATTTATTTTTCTGGAATTGAGCTGCAGGAGTTGCTTGTATATTTTTGAGATTAATCCTTTGTCTGTTGCTTCGTTTGCTATTATTTTCTCCCAATCTGAGGGCTGTCTTTTCACCTTGCTTATAGTTTCCTTTGTTGTGCAAAAGCTTTTAAGTTTAATTAGGTCCCATTTGTTTATTTTTGCTTTTATTTCCAATATTCTGGGAGGTGGGTGACACGTGCACCCCAGTGTTCATCACAGCACTGTTTATAATAGCCAGGACATGGAAGCAACCTAGATGCCCATCAGCAGACGAATGGATAAGGAAGCTGTGGTACATATAACACCATGGAATATTACTCAGCCATTAAAAAGAATTCATTTGAATCAGTTCTAATGAGATGGATGAAACTGGAGCCCATCATACAGAGTGAAGTAAGCCAGAAAGATAAAGACCAATACAGTATACTAATGCATATATATGGAATTTAGAAAGATGGTAATGATAACCCTATATGCAAGACAGAAAAAGAGACACAGATGTACAGAACAGACTTTTGGACTCTGTGGGAGAAGGCGAGGGTGGGATGTTTCGAGAGAACAGCATCGAAACATGTATATTATCTAGGGTGAAACAGATCACCAGCCCAGGCTGGATGCATAAGACAAGTGCTCGGGCCTGGTGCACTGGGAAGACCCAGAGGAATCAGGTGGAGAGGGAGGTGGGAGGGGGGATCGGGATGGGGAATACATGTAACTCCATAGCTGATTCATGTCAATGTATGACAAAACCCACTACAATATTGTAAAGTAATTAGCCTCCAACTAATAAAAATAAATGGAAAAATAAATAAATAAATATTAAGTATTTTTAATAAGGAATATACTAGGGGTATAAAGAATTTCAAAGTAAAATTTTAATTGGTATACTGTAAAGGTTTTTTAACTGTTTTCTCCACTCATTACTTATGTTTTATTGTTGTTATTGTCATTATGAATTTGTAAAAGGGCAGAATAACATTTTATGTCTACTATTGCTATTCATTTAACTACATATAGTCACCATAAGATATGATAGTTACAGCTTTGCAGTCTTTTTTCTTTCTTTCTTTTTAATGTTCCAGGAGGACCATCAGAAGAAATCAGCCTTACACTATGCTCAAATTTTTGCTTTATATTTTATTTTCCTATAGTACTGCATGACTTGAAGAAGCTAAAAATTGTCAGAATATTGTCAGGGGCAAAGCATGCAAAAACCAATCTAGTTTTACCAACCCTATTAGCTTTTCCACTTTCCATGCAAAAATTATTTCTGTCAATATTTTAATTTCAACTAGATGGGGTGGAAGGAATGAGTGACATCTAAGCAGATGGTTGTCAGAAAATTGATGACTGCATACAGTAGTATGATTAAGAATTAGGGAATAAATATATACAGCTAGTTGTAAATACCTAGCATCTACATACATCCCCCTAGAGAACTCAATCTTAAGAATTATATTTGATTAATAGAAACATATTTTGATAATATATTTTAATAAATGACTAAAGTGTTACATAAATATTGGCTATGCTTTAAAGGTCCAATAAAAAATTTAGTTTGGGTAGACATAAATATGACCTTAAAATCACTATTCAGCTTTCTTATTAACTTTCTAAACACCTTGAAAGATGTGTGTCAGCTGCTCAAATAGAAAGAAGTGTAATTAGAATCATACAAATTATTTGCCTGTGGTTATTAGGGTCAGAGAGGACCACCCCAAATCAGTACACTTTATACCATACTGCATTCTTAAATCAATACACAATTTTGCTGTTTTTGAATAGCTTGGTTTTACAGGCTAAATGTGGACAAGGAACACCTATGCAGAGACTTTCAAATTTTTTTGATCATGATCTATCTTATCGGTTGAACTGGGGCCCAAAGAGACGTTAAACTCCTAGTTCCCAAGTGTTCCTGAATGTGGACGTATTTGGAAATAAGGTCTCCGCAGATGAGTTAAGAAGTTGTTAGAGTGGGCCTGAACACAACACAACTGTGTCATTATTAAAAGGAGAAATCTGCACACAGAAAGAGAAATCCACATATAGAGAATGTTGCACGAATATGAAGGCAGAGACCTGGGTGATGTGTCTATAAGCCAAGGAACACTAAAGGTTGCCAGGAAATCAACAGTAAATAGGAGAGAGGCATGGAATAGATTCTCCCTCACAACCCTCAGAAGAAACCAATCCTGCTGAAATCTCAATCTAAGATTTCTAGCCTCAGAACTGTGAAACAATACATTGCTGTTGCTTAAGTCATCTAGTTAGTGGTACTTTGTTATGGCAACTCTCACAAAATTATACAACCCATAATCAGAAAGACACTGAAATCCATAACAGCCACACCAATATAGAATGTAAAGTTTTCACAAAACAATGCTTGCCGTTACTCTGTGTGACGCAGTCTGATGCTTTCTAATCTACATATTTTTAATTTAATTTTTTTCTGGTAAAAACTCATAAAATTGATTTTTTACAGATTGGAAAATAATAGCCTAATAGGAAGAGCAATATTTAGCTCCTATACATTGGGTCCCTTTTATTTGTTGTGACTGAATAAGATTTGAGATGAGATAACATTTTATAAGGACATGGTAGACACCACTAATGGAAAACAACATCAAGTCTAAAAAACATGACAAAAATTATTTACAGGAGATCTTTATTATCATCACTACAAACTCCAGATAAGTAGAATTCTGAACAGTTTTCAAGTATTTTTCTGACCTCAGCTGCCATCCAAAGAATAATTCCTACCTCAGTCACATTCTGGTTGCAGTTTATCTTGAACAATGTTGAGCAGGTTTAAGTAGGGGAAAATCTGTGGCCAATGGTTAAATCACTAATCAAATTTTAATAATCTCTAAATGAGAGGTGGTCTTACTCTTTAGCTCACAACTAAAACAGTCATCTTCTCACTGGAGCCCCTACTTATGAATTATCAACACTCTGTGTCCCTATATCTATCATTTTCCTTTTCAATCCTTTTTGCTTTTTAAATTCTTTATGAGTTCTCTTATCTCTCACACTGGTCAAATTTTTTATTTCTCTGTCATGCTAGTATACCTTTCATTGTTTCTATGTCTGCTTCCTTGTCTTTTCTTGACTAGGTCTTTTATCTTTCCTTCCTCATCTTTCTCTGGGTTTTTACTGATTTATCTGTCTCTAATTTACATTGATACACAGGGGTTGTATAGGATAAACTAAAATTAGTAACATATCTTGATTGTAACAATAAGAAATTGAATTTTATTTTTTTTATTTAATGCATTTTTAAAATGTAAATAGTTGTTTTTCATATGTAGTCATCCCAATAGCCAGTAGCTCTTGATAAGGGAAAAAATAAAAAGGTTCTTATCCCTCCTTAAAAAGCAAGCCCTCCTTGTCAGTGGTTTCAAAAGTGTTGGTTTGTATATTGTTAACTTATTTAACAGAGAAGCAGAGTTTAAGAGAAACTTTAAAACTAAAGTGATGGGAATTAATGCCAATGAAATATCAACAGAAATAGAAAAGGAAATTCTAATAGCTTAATTATAGTCAAAGGAAAATTGATTTTCAAAACCTGATTTCTCATACATTTTTAAAGCAGATACATAAAGAATCTTGCAACATTTCAAGTATAAAGATTTGCTGGTGGACAATTTAATATCACTTAAAAAATATGGTCATGATGACTCTAAGGAAGCTACACTTTTATCAGGCAAAATTGCTTATTGTGTTTCTTTTGCATCTCTGAGAATAATTCACCCAGTTCTAGCCTTCACTCTTATGTTCCCCTAAACCCTGTTCTCTCTTCTCCAAACCCCAAATCCCCTAAATACACCAAGGTCTTTTCTATTACTGCCAACTTCCTCTCTCTTTTAATATAGCACATTAAAATAATCATTCTCTGAAGACTCAGCAAGCAATCCATAAAGACAGATTTGGAACATTATTCAGATTTAAGGATTTCACCACTTAGGTTTAAATAGGGGACATGTACAATACTATATCCTCACCTTCCACAGGAATCTCAAACAAAAGAAATCTAGTTAAAAATATTGTTGAACTAAATTCTACCATCTTGCCACCACAAACCTCCTATATCTACCATAATCCATCTGTGAGAAAAGAGAAAGTCAGTTATGTTATTGTTTCTTATACTGAGGTCCATATATACATTTGTTTTCTTAGGAGTCTGGAAAAAAAAAAGTGTTCTTTTTAAAGGAATCTTTAGGCAGAGGGATTGTGGTAGGTTGAATTATTTGCCCACGTATCTACCACTCACAGATTTCACATTTTAACCATATAAGTTTTCGTTTCTCTCTCACACACACAGACACAGTGCCTTTCCTGTCCTCTTGACTTCCGGCTCGGCTGTATGACTTACTCTCCCTTTGGAAGACTAGCAGAAACAATGCAAGTCATCTAAAAGGTGCTCGTGCGTACCCTGTACGGATGCTGCCCTCTCAGTTTGGACTTCAGAAAGAACACACATGGAGCATATGCATATTGACCAGGTAAGTACACCTGAAGTCTTTTAGCCCAGCACAGGCTAGCTCAGCCAGGCCCTCATCAACCACCAGAAATGTGAGCAAGCCCCCCTGGGATCCTGAAGATGGATGAGAAAAAAAGCACTTGTTATTTTGTATGTTATTGAGATTCTGTGTTTTTTTGTTAATAACTGACTTACCCTATGCAAGAGTAAAAGAAGTTCAAGAATTTTAAGGTCATCACAGTAACTATAAAGTGGTAAAGGTACTAATTTATGCTAAATATATGTGTCTCAATTTTTAAGTAATTGCTCTAATGCTAATACAAGGGTAAACATGATAAATTGATGGGCTGGGATAAAATAACAATACATGATTAGTCAGAAAAATAAAAGTGAGAGAAAAAGAATAAAGAACAGGTGGGAAATAGAAGACAATAGGTATAAACCCTTAAGTGTAAACAAACTACTTCAATTAAAATACTAATCCTGTTTGACAAGTTAAAAAGTTAAAACTCAAACTCAGAGTCCTTACTGAAAACTCAACTTTAGTAAGAACACAGAAAGAAAACTCAATTTTAATAAGGATATAGAAAAATTAAATGTAAAATGATGGAAAAAGATTTATCATGTTCAAACTGACTGAAAGCAAGCTATTGATGATACACTAATATTATATAGAAGAAATTTTAAGAAAATAAGTATTAGCAGAACTAGGGAGAAATTTTTAGTAAAGGTAAAGGAGCTAATCACCCAGGAATATATAACTATTCTGAATTTATATGCCTCCAATAACATCTCCTCACAATTTATACAGAAATTGACAAAACTAAATAGAAAAATCCACAATTAAAAGTGAAAGATAACCATATTTACAACAGGAAAACCAGCACCCCAAAATTTATCTACAAAAATATAGATCTATAAAATCTATAAAAATCTGGATCTGAAAAACATAATTAATAACTTTAATTTACATGCATAGATCACTGAATCCAACAGATTATATACTCTTCTCAAGTGAATAGCAATAAAAATGAATATATATAACAAGAAATGAAAATCACAATCCAACTTTCTTATAACATAGAGGCAAAAATCCTAAATAAAAAATCCTAAATTAAATCCAGTGATACATAAGAACATAATATATCACAACCAATTAAATTTATTTCAGGGATATAAAAAATAAAATGTACTATACTAAGGAAATGAATAGCATAAGGGAAAACAGTCAAGATGGTGGAGAAGAAAGACCCTAAGCTCATGTCCACACAGAAATCACAACCATCTGCAGAACAACCATTACTGAAAAAGTCTGAAACCTATCAGAAAAGAACTTCTACAACTAAAGACATAAAGAAGAAATGAAAACAAGACTGGTAGGAGGAGTGGACTCACCATATAATCAGATCCCATAATGCTCAGATGCATAATCCACAAATTGGAGAATAGTTATATTACAGAGGTTCTCCTGCCAGAGTGAGAACTTTGAGCCCCAGGTCAGGACCCCAGTCTGCAGGTCCAGCACTGGGAATAGGAGCCTCCAGACCATTTGACTTCGAAGGCCAGTGGGGCTTGATTGCAGGAGCCCCGCAGGACTGGGCAAAATAGAGACTGCCTTCAAAGGTACACGCAAAATCTTATTCACACCACAGCCAAGGGTGGTGTTTTAGTTGCTAAATTATGTCCAACTCTTGCAACTCCATGGATTGTAGCCTGCAGGCTTCTCTGTCCATGGGATTTTCCAGGCAAGAATACTGGAGTGGGTTGTGATTTTCTTCTCCAGGGAATCTTCCCAACCCAGGGATCGAACCCAGGTCTCCTGCATTGTGGGCAGATTCTTTACCAACTGGGCTACAAGGGAAGCTGAGCCAGCTGGGAAGCTCAGGACAAAGGGGAAAAGCAGTGATTTCATAGCAGACTAGGCTAGATCTTCCTGCTCATCTTGGAAGGTCTCTCGGGGAGGCAGGGACCACCTGTGGCTCACGCTGGGGACAAAGATGCTGGTGGAGAACATATCCAGGAGTATTCACCCGCCTCTCTCGTGGAGGCTGACATCTTGCTTGGGTCATCAGCCCTAAGACTTGGCCCATCCAACAGTCTCCAGGCTCCAGTGCTGGAATGCCTCAGGCTAAAGAACTGAGTGGGGACACAGGCGGACCTATCAGCAGATAGACTGCCCAAAGATCTCCTTCGCCCACAGCTGCCACGAGACACATCCCTAGAAATGGCCATGTCTGCCAGAGGGCTGAGACTCATCCACTAGTGGGCAGGCACCAGCCCCTCCTGCCAGAAAGCCTGCAGAAACCTCTAGACCAACTTTGTCCAAGACAGGACAGACACCAGAGGCAAGAAAACTGTTATCCCACAACCTATATACAGAATCCACAAATGCAGGTTAGATACTACTCTGGGACCAGCTGGCCCTGGCACTTGGATGACAATAAAAGAGTGCACTGTTGGAATATATAGGACATCTCTTACAGAGGGCTACTTTTCCAGGGTGAGAAAATGTAACTAATCTACCACATACTTAAAAGTAGAAATTTAGACAAAACAAGATGACAGAGGAATACATTACACAAGAAGGAACAAGATAAAACTCCAGAAGAAGAACTGGCAATAGGAGACAAGTAATCTACCTGAGAAAGCATTTAGAGTAATGATCAAAATGATGATCAAAGAACTTGGGATAAGAATGGAGGCACTGGGGAAGAAATTGTAATTTTTTAACAAAGAATTAGAAAATATGGAAGACAAACAAACATAATTGATGAATATAACAACTGAAATGAAAGATACACTAGAAGGTAACACTAGTAGACATTATTAGCTTTAGTCACAATAACAACCGTACAGCACCTTTAGAGTGAATGTATAATTTGTGATATTTCTATGTTATGAGAAAAAACATATACTGATACACTTAGAAATGTAAGTTAATCTTTTAAACACAATCCAGACACAAATTCCATTCACAGAAAGCTTTAAAACAGGCAAACTAGTCAATGGTAATTAGGAGAATAGTGACTAAGAAAGCATGCGGGCACTCACTTATGTCCTATTTCTTGATATATGGTAGTTACAAGATATTTTTATGAAAAATTATATGCAAAACATACAATTTACCCTTTTGCAGTAATACTATAATTAAATAAAATGTTTACTTGAAAGTTAAGAATTTTACATAGAAACCTATAAATTACTGATTTTGAGACACAATAAATTACATATCAAGAAACCACTCATCTTAACTTCTGCCCATACCAACTGACCAGACACAGTGTAACAAATCTAGAAGTGTTGCAGGAAGGGAGACCCCTTCCAGGGCCCAAAAGTGGGCTCTTGTCTAACAGTCAGAAATGAATTGTCCGAGGAGACACATGTGCTGATAAAGTAAGAGATTTTATTGGGAAAGGGCACCCGGGTGGAGAGCAGTAGGTAAGGGAACCCAGGAGAACTGCTCTGCCACGTGGCTTGCAGTCTCGGGATTAGTTTCTAGGTTGTCTTTAGCGATCATTCTGACTCAGAGTCCTTCCTGGTGGTGCATGCCTTGTTCAGCCAAGATGGATGCCAGAGAGAAGGATTCTGGGAGGTGGTCGGACATGTGGTGTCTCCTTTTGACCTTTCCTGAACTCTTCCGGTTGGTGGTGGCTTATTAGTTCCGTATTCCTTACCAGGACCTCCTGTCGTAAAACAACTCATGCAAATAGTTACTATGGTGCCTGGCCAGGGTAGGCGGTTTCAGTCAGTGTGCTTCCCCTAACAGAAGCAGTGTTTAATATTTGTTGAAGGTTTCTATATGCTGGGATAAATGCATCCCATGAATTAGCACATAAATTCCTCAAACTATGCTATGAATAAATATAATTATCTTAATTTTACAGATGGCCAAACTGTGGTTTAAAGCAACTGCATAATTTACTCAAGGTTACAAAGCCCCAGGCATGTCAACACAACACTATTGTCTTTGCTTAATGTTCAGTCTCTTGATCCTCACAGACTCCCTTTCTATAAGAGCACTTGACCTGGAGTAAATAGGGAAGTGAGTATTGCAAAAGATAAAGAGTTCCTAGTCCTGATAAGAAACTGGGGGAAGGAGAGAGGGATTCTTTTGCACTAACTGCATCTAGAGTCCAGCGGTAAAGATGACCAGGTCTGGTATCTCAAATATAATATCAGAGAAAAATGGACAGGAGACTCCATCTGGGTCCTTCTGAGTTTTCCTCCTGAGTTTTCCAAGTGGATGAACATTAGTCACAATTTAGTCCTTCTGAATAACTAAACCATATTTAAGATACACTTCAGTTCTAACACTATGGTTCTTCAATTCTCAGAAATGTCATAAGTGTGAGAGATGCTAAAACAATTTTCCTAAGCAAGAGAGTAAACAAATACTGCTATGAGAGTGTTGAATTCAATATTTTCTGAAGTTTCTCCCCGTGGTGAAGAAATGATGTGCTGTGAATAGCAAAATAGTTTCAGGGATGCATATCTTAAATGCTGTCTCAATCTCAAGATTCAAGGATTTACACATGCTGATTCATAGAGGCCTTTCCTAGAGACTTTATAAAAGTAGCATAGATTTGGAATACATACTAATGGCAATATTATAGAATAAGACGAATAAAAAATGGACTGCCATCCCTTCTTCAATAGAGTAAATCTTTAATATCACAAGGGATGTTATAATTCCCCCAAAAACCATCTCATTGTAGGCCAAATCTAATTTCCTTCCTATTTTCAAATTATAGACACTGATGAAATAAAATGAGCAAGAGAATACATGAGATATTTCACTTAGAATAGAAGAGAACTAAAATAGTATCAATAATTTTACACTAAAAAAATTCTTTAACAGTGTGGAAGTAGTTTGCCAAGAAAAAAAGAGAATGTCAGTTAGAACCAATTCGTATTTGACACCATTCTGGGAACTCCTGCAAAGAAACAAATGCCTATGGGAAAAAAGGTTGGACTGAAGAACAGATTGGAATGAATAGGATTTAGCACAATCATTTTGAAGATAGAAAATAAAATGGAAGTATCCAATCTTGACAAAATATATGAGAGTCTACAATTAATTTTTGGCATTTTCAAATTCATACTGTGATAGTAACTATTGTGCTTGATATTTAAAATGATAGATAATTTTAAGTTCTTAAAAAGTAGATAATGCTAACACTTTTGCTGTTTATTTCACAGAACTAAAAAGCCAAACTAAAACAGGTGTGGAATTCACCTTGTTAAGACCGAAACTGAATTTGAGATATTAAAAGAAGTTGAAGAGTTTACTAAAAATAAAAAAAAAATCAGGCATTGAAATATGTCCCAATGAGAAATAAGGCCATGCTCCAAACATGTTGTTGAGAAGTAAAAAAAAAAAAAAAAAGTAATTCTGTGAAGATACTGAATGTTTCCCATATATTACTCTGCTATTGTGGTATTATAATTAGATAACATTTTTAGTTAATGGAAAAAATTAATTCTAAGAAATAAAACAGCTTCTTATAGATTCTTCATAAATAGTACCTATCTCATCGTATTGATAAGGTTAAAAAGAAAATTTATACAAAGTGTTTAACACCTTGCAAGGAATATAGTTAGGCACTAAATAAACTTTAAATTCATTATTAAGATCTTATTTGTTTCATCACAGCATGGATTTAAGAGTAAATAAGCAAACATGTAAAGCAGTATATATTTAAGTCTTTAAAATATGGATGCAATTTTATTATGGATATAATTCATGTTTTATTTGATGGAGTTAAATATCATAGAGTAAAATTCAGATTCTATGAAGCAATGTTTTTAAAGAACAGGTGTCATAATTACTGAAGGAATACATTTATTGAGAAACTACTATGTGCAGTATTTTTTACCAGATGCTGCTTTAACAACTTCAGCTTCAGACTCTGAAAGTCACTGCTATTTAGAATGTCACTTAACTCAGAATTTTATTGAGGTCTTCCATGAAAACATGTTTCTTCAATATTTTTTTAACTACCACCACCATCACCCTTCATGATGACTGAATTTAGGAAGGAAATTCTCATTTTAAACAGCATGTTTTTACAGCAACTTATCAAACAGTGGCCTTTAGTGGCTGTTCTGTGACAGTCAGTCTATTAAAATCTTGATGTAAACAAGTGGAGAAGGTGAACTAGAAGTGCAGATATTTGCACAGCATTACTGTCAGGTAAAATTTTTTAAAGATAGGTTTTATGAACCCATTACTTGCAGTCAAGGCTTTTGACTGCAGCATCTGAAATCATTTAAGGAGACAAAATGTTTTGTCAAAACATACTGCTGGGAGTCAGTGTGTAGCTTCTTTTTATGTAATTCAATTTAGTCCTGTTGTTTGCATGAAAGAGAAATTCTAGCTGGGCAGCCATAGCGAGCCAGTAAAAAGTGACAATATGGTGCACATCAGAGGCAATTAAAATTAAATGCTTTTAGTCTTATGTTTTATTTCTTAATAAATGGGCAATGTGTGTACCTGGTGACAGGATAAATTAAGTATATACCAGGCATCTTTGCTAGCCATGTCCATCAAACATAAATATTTTTGAATTCTATATCAAATGAAGGAAAACCCTAAGTAAGTATTCTTTCCAAAAATGTGTCTGAAAAACGTGGCCCCCATGCCATCAGCGGGAGTTATTTTGACATAGGTAGGACCTAGTTTAGAAACAACAAACAATGGGATAAGATAAATGAAGAAAGATATATTAAGAGCTAATTCTGATACTAGTGGAAATGTTAAATTATGGTAGGGACATAATCAGTACAAAATTATGGTGGGTAAGTAACCCAGAATCCTGAGTTTTCAATGCAAACTTCTCTTTCTAGCAAAGTATGAAGTTTCAAAAATACATACATTCTTTAAATTAATATGAATGGACAGAAGTGTGAGGATATGAATAAACTTTGATCATTTGGATCCAACTTATTAAACAATTTATACAAGATTTTATCAAATACCTATTATTCACCAAGCACTTTACTTGGATCTGAGAATGAATGCAAAATTAGATGTGAAATTCCTACCCTCAAGCAATGCATAGTCTGGTGGGAGAGAAAGGCTTGTAAATGAATAAATGCAACAGAAGATTAAGGTATTACAGAAACAGCATTAAAGTGTACCGTAGAGATTCAAAAGTAGCTGTTTCTCTCTTAAAAGGATTGTAGAAGAGATTGTTCAGAGTTCAGGACATGTTCCCCATATCGCAGCTTGGGTAGAGAAGACATTGCTGGAAGAAAGTTCCAAGCAGTAGACATGCAAAACAGTATAAAATGTTGGGGGGAAACAGAAGTAGCATGAGGGTGGGAGTGGAGATTTGGGAACTATGATATTTACGATTGTGAGTTTACTAGAGATAATTCAGGAGGTTTTGCAGAGACCAGATCATGCTAAAGAGAATATGGAGTCATTGATGAAAGCAGAGAAGAAAAATCAGATTTGCATATTAGAAACATTAGTTTAGCAACAATGCAAAGTATTAAAGCAAAATATAATCAACAGCAATAATTCAGCTGTCATTTATCATAATTATAGGACTAAGGCCTGGACTAAGGAAGTAGAAAGTAGGGACAGAGAAGAAGGTAGAAAAGAGACATATAGAGAAAAGACATTCTGCTGATACAGAACTGACTGTACCAGTGGAAGGTGACATCAAAGAGTTTCACTGGTGGTGGCCGCTGTTTGGAGTTTGGGTGATCAAGGGGGTGGTGGCATTCTTTACTACAATTGTGTGAATAATGGTAATAACAACTAACCCTGAGAGCTTAGACATTCATCATCTCTTTGATTTTTATAATATCAAAATAAAGCAGGCACAATTACTATTTGTCTTAGTGTAAAAAAAAAAAAAAAAAAAACCCATGGGGCTGAGATCGGTTTACTAACTTGCCCAGAGTCTCTCAGATAGTATGTGGTAGAAGCTATACTTGAACCCAGAAAAGCCTGACTCAAAAATAAGTTATTCTAGGTATTATTATATATCAAAGAAAATGAGCAGGGGTTATTTTTGACACACTGGGTTTGAGATGCCTATTGAGATATTTTGTAGGCAGATGGATAGAAAAGTCTGGAGTTCTCAGCATGTGACTGATAGTTGAAGCTACAGAGTGTATATACAAGAAACAGAGAAGAGAATTGCAGACAGAAGTCAGTTATTTTATATTTAAATGGCAGGGAGAAGATAATGAACACCTTAAGGAGTCTGAGAGACTAAAAGAAGGCGAAGAAAAGAAAATCTTTGTGATCCATTCTACTTTATACCGTGCTCATGTTCATGCATGTCTGCATGCTAGTTGCTTCAGTCATGTCTGACTCTTTGTGACTCACTAGGCTCCTCTGTCCACGGGATTCCAGTATTCTCTAGGAATACTGGAGTTCCAAGGGATCTTCCCAACCAGGGATCGAACCTGTATCTCCTGCGGCTCCAGCACTGCAGGCAGATTCTTTACCTCTGTTGGGTAAGTCCCATTCACATCCATTCAGTTCAGTTCAGTTGCTCAGTCGTGTCAGACTCTTTGCAACCCCATGAATCGCAGCATGCCAGGCCTCCCTGTCCATCACCGACTCCTGGAGTCTACTCAAACTCATGTCCATCGAGTCAGTGATGCCATCTAACCATCTCATCCTCTGTCGTCCCCTTCTCCTCCTGCCCCCAATCCCTCCCAGCATTAGGATCTTTTCCAGTGAGTCAACTCTTTGCATGAGGTGGCCAAAGTACTGGAGTTTCAGCTTCAACATCAGTCCTTCCAATGAACACCCAGGACTGATCTCCTTTAGGATGGACTGGTTGGATCTCCTTGCAGTCCAAGGGACTCTCAAGAGTCTTCTCTAAAACCACAGTTCAAAAGCATCAATTCTTCAGCGCTCAGCTTTCTTCACAGTCCGGCTCTCACATCCATACATGACCACTGGAAAAACCATAGCCTTGACTAGACGGACCTTTGTTGGCAAAGTAATGTCTCTGCTTTTCATTATGCTATCTGGGTTGGTCATAACTTTCCTTCCAAGGAGTAAGCGCTTTTAATTTCATGGCTGCAGTCACCATCTGCAGTGATTTTGGAGCCCCCAAAAATAAAGTCTGACACTGTTTCC
Source organism: Cervus canadensis (assembly GCF_019320065.1). Taxonomy (NCBI): domain Eukaryota; kingdom Metazoa; phylum Chordata; class Mammalia; order Artiodactyla; family Cervidae; genus Cervus; species Cervus canadensis. Next base: position 43,503,725 of record NC_057400.1, read on the forward strand.
ACTGTTTCCCCATCTATTTCCCATGAAGTGATCACATCCATACATGTTTGCAAATCTTGCCAGTTGTTTAAGACCTAAGGAAAATGTTACCTCCTCCAAGAGGTCCTTTCTGATATTCCTCTTCATAATTAATCTTTTTCCTGAACTCTTTATACTGATTTTCATAATTTTTACCACTTTCTGTCCTTGCAATGTATTGATATATACATTATTTCCATCCATCTATAGTTTTACTTAAGGCAACATTAATCTTTTTCAGCTTGTATCCCCCCATAATATATTTAGGTGGTCAGTGACAATTAGTTGAGGGTATGGATTAATGGATACTCTTGTCAAAATGTTAATAAAATTATAGGCATCAAGGAATCTATTGGAAAAACAGAATAACAACCAGCAGACATGATGTTAATCCCAAAGATAAAACACAAATGCATATGCAACAAATCACTAAAAAATTCCTATCATTGCATTTCACACATGATACTTTTGGATTCACACATGATATTATTATTATAGAAAAAAAAACTTAACCTATCAAAGTGCAGGAATGGTGTAAATATAACAGCATACTCAAAAAGTCAGTCAACCGGACAGAGAGGGGAAATCCTTGAAGTCTTTAACATCATGAGTGATACAGTAAGTTGAGACCTTAAAAGGTAGTCGGTAACTTACAATTTTGAAAAATCTTATATTTCTTACTTTAAATTTCAATTTTTTCATTTGCCAGTTTTGTGACCTTGGTCAAATTATTTAATATGCTGAAGGTTATCTATTCTTTAAAATTAGGAAAATAAATTGTAATTTATACAAATGTTAGGGTGAAATTTCAGTATATGTCAAACACTTAGCATAAAAGGGTTCATTCAACAAATCATTCAACTAATTACTGTTGCTGCTGCTGCTGTGGTTGTTGCTAATAAACGTTCAGGGAGATGCAATTAGAACAAATCCAAGTATTTCCTACTTTACCCAGAAGATTACAGACTACTGTAATCCATTATCACGAAGATGTGGTGTTAAACAAAGGAAACAAAGATTTTAGAAAAGATGTGACAGACACCATAATCCAGAGAAGAAGTTAAGTATACACCCAGGGAGGATATCATGCCCTCCGGGGAATAGTGGACATTTCCAATTAATACCGACAGGAAGGGAACAGCAGAGGATGAGATGGTTAGATGGCATCACCAACTCAAGGATATGAATTTGAGCAAACTCCAGGAGATAATGAAGGACAGGGAAGCCTGGCAGTCCATGGGGTCATGGAGAGCTGGACATGACTTGGCAACCGAACAGCAACCACCATAGAATGCTGCACTAGTAGATCATGTGGTCAACTCTTTCTAATAAATATTTAAGTAAGAGCTATGCTATCTGTTTAATTGTATTTCTAAAATACCAATGTAAGTAAATAACTGTGTGAAAAAATATAGAATAAATTCTTCTGTATCGAAGAACTGCAAATAATTGGGATAGGCACTCTGTCCTTGGAAGGTAGAACATAATTGCTCCTCTCAATAAGTGCAGGCTGTAGAAAGTAATTTTCTAGAGAACAGTGTGAGAATGAAGGGGGAAAAAAGAGTAGGTTTAGAGTGAAGAAACCTGACAAATACTACCTCAGCCAGGTGACCAAGGGCAACATCAATGCTGGGAGCTCACATATACCTTTGATATATGTGAAGATAATTTTACTTTATCTCTGTGGTCTTCTCCCCCAAAACTCACAGACCCAGTCTAATCATGACAAAAATATCAGAAAAATCTCAACTGAGGGACATTCTACAAAACTACCTGATCAATAATCCTCAAAACTGTCAGGGTCATTAAAAACAAGGAATGTTTGAGAGACTGTCACAGCCAAGTGGAGCCTACAGAGATGTGAGAACTAAATGTAATGTGGTATCCTAGATGGGATCTTGAAAGAGAAAAAGGACATTAAGGGGAAACTGAGGGAATCTGAATGAAGTGTGAACTTTTCAAATACTGAAAACATTTGAGCATCAATATTGGCTCATTCATTGTGACAAATATACCATACTTACGTAAGATGTCAGTAATAGGGAAAATGCAGTGTGGGGCCTATAAGAACTCTCTGTACTCCTTCATAATAATTTTGTATATATTAAACTGTTCTAAAATAAAATTTCATCTTAAAAACTAAGAATCTCTGTAGAAAGTATGGACTTTGGTTAATAATAATGTATCAATATTGGTTTATTAATTCTAACAAATAAACATATAAGATGTTGATAACACAGGAAACATGTAGGTCACATAGGAACATTCTGCATCATCTTGCAACTTTCCTGTAAATCTAAAACCATCTTAAGATAAAGTTTTACTTTTTAAAATACAAGTGTAATAACATTTTCATTAAGATGTTTTATTTCTCACTTTTCTCAATTGTTATTTCAAGAGGTATATTCTACTCGGATATATCAGATTTTATGACCTTATATCTTTACAATTTTTTTTTTTAATTTTTTTATTAGTTGGAGGCTAATTACTTCACAACATTTCAGTGGGTTTTGTCATACATTGATATGAATCAGCCATAGATTTACACTTATTCCCCATCCCGATCCCCCCTCCCATCTCCCTCTTCACCCGATTCCTCTGGGTCTTCCCAGTGCACCAGGCCGGAGCACTTGTCTCATGCATCCCACCTGGGCTGGTGATCTGTTTCACCATAGATAGTATACATGCTGTTCTTTTGAAACATCCCACCCTCACCTTCTCCCACAGAGTTCAAAAGTCTGTTCTGTATTTCAAAAATATGGAACGCTTCATGAATTTGCGTGTCATCCTTGCGCAGGGGCCATGCTAATCTTCTCTGTATCGTTCCAATTTTAGTATATGTGCTGCCGAAGCGAGCACTATCTTTACAATTTTTTGAGAGGTGGAGAAAATTCCCAAAAATCTACAATTCACATGCATATTCCATAAAATATTTTTATTCCTTGCTGTATAAATCTATAAAACAGTATAGATAATTCAAGTAGATCACCACAACTGATTTGAAACAGGAACACAAGACCTAAAAAAAGATAATATTGCCACACAATTACAGAAAGGTCACTTTCTCATTCACAATTTCTAGGTTCAACTAGACTGTCTATGTCATATATCATAACATTGAGATGCGTAAGTGAGGATTTCTGTTTAGGATGCCAGAAACTGAAGAAAATACCAAAGTCACTTATCCTTTTTTGTCTTTTCTTCCACTTGCATGTTTATTATTGTACTTTTTAAATGGTTTAGCCTTGACATGAGAATCCAGAGGGATTTTTTTTTAATGGTATCTAAGCATCAGATGTGAAGCATGTATGTCTGCTTTGGACAAGAATTTCATAACTCCATATCACAAGCTGCCAATATAACCTTGGCATTGAAATTTGTCAGACTATAGTCTCTGTGTGTTCCATACCACAGAGAAGTACTCAGTGTCTAGAAGAATGTGAATAAAAAGAAAAAACAGTACTAAAGAAAAAAAAACTATTCCTATAACAACTATAGCTAACTATGTCAGTTAGTGAGATTTTAAAAAAAAATCATTTTCAATGAAATGTTATTTTTCTCTGTTTTACTGAGTGTACCAAATGTCCAAAGAATTAAATCTGAATAAATCTTGTTTTCAGTAGCCATTACTACTTTTATGGTAGCCTGACAAAATGATTATTTTTATATGGCATCTTTCTCAGTTCAAGGATTAATCTCCAAGGAAAGGTATCAGGCAAAGATAGATAATGGATGGATGGATAGATAGATGACAGAAGATTCAGTTCAGTCACTCAGATGTGTCTGACTCTTTGCAACCCCATGGACTGCAGCACGCCAGGCCTCCCTGTCCATCACCAACTCCTGGAGTTTACCCAAACTCGTGTCCATTGAGTCGGAGATGCCATCCAACCATCTCATCTTCTGTTATCCCCTTCTTCTCCCACATTCAATCTTTCCCAGCATCAGGGTCTTTTCAAATAAATCAGTTATTCACTTCAGGTGCCCAAAGTATTGGAGTTTCAACTTCAACACGCATATATTACACATATAACACAAACACTTGAATACAGAAATAGTATATTCTGCATACATTTGTAGCTTGCTTTTGGAATATCTGGGCTTCCCTGGTAACTCAGATGGTAAAGAATCTGCTTGCAAAGCGGGACACCCAGGTTTAATCCCTGGGTTGGGAAGATACCCTGGAGCAGGGAATGGCAATCTGCTCTAGTCCTCTTGCCTGGGGAATTCCATGGACAGAGGAGCCTGGTGGGCTACCGTCCATGGTGTTCGCTAAGAGTCAGACATGACGGAGAGACTAACACTTTCACTTCTTTTGGAATATCTATATTCTGCTTCATCAGAAGCCCATTTAGGGTCTCTGTGGTTTCAAGGACACATAGGTGATCTAACTTAAGCCAAGCAGAGCACTTTATCTCTGTGACCACAGTAACTGACTCAGGGGCAGTCAGCAACTTAAACTGACTCATTCATGAAAACAATCAGGACTTCTCTAAGAAATACTGAGACCAACACACTCTTTTTCTTGCTGAATGTGAGTAAGGAAGCATTTTCCTCTTATGTGACTGGCATCCATCTTGGGAAAACAGACTTGAGACTGAAGGAAACTGAGTTCTTAGTGACATCATAGAATCAATAAATCAAGCCTTGCCTGAAGCAACTGCTATTTCTAGTCTTTCTAGTTATGTGAACCAGTAAACTATTTTTACTCTTGCCAGCAGTTTAGGTTAGGGTGATACTTGCAACTAAAGGCATCCTAAATAATATACTATTCTTGAATTAAGAAAAAAAAGCGGGGTTCGTTTAGGTCAACTGTCAGGAACACAGACTCTGTAGCCCAACTGCCAGGCTTCAAATCTCTGGTCTGTGATACATTAGTTGTCTAAACTAAGTTTAGTTTACTTTACCTTTATGGATCAGTTTACTCATCTGAATAAAGGAGGTAATAAGAGTACCATTTTATAAGGTGATAATGAGGTTTAAAAGAATCAATGCATGTAGAATATAGTATGAACTCCCAACACAAAGTATGTGCTCAGTAAGAGTTTGCTATTATTAAATAATAAGCTAATGCAATTTGACAAAAATAAGACAGGTTTATTATATATTCCATGATGCCTAAATTTACAGATGGTCTACTGTAATTGTAGGAAATGATTGGCATAAAAAAATAATAGACATAATTTAATTTCACTCCCTAAAAAATCATGTAAGTTAAAACAACATTAACCAAACCCTCCTGGGATCAAACCTATTTTGACTCTTCAACTTCATAAAGCAATGCACTAATTCTTTCAAAGTACATGATTATATTTTAGAAATTTGTATTTTGTCAACTGCCTGAATACACTAATTTTTAGCAACTTGAATCAAATTAATTAGTTGTTCCAAGACATTTTAAGTCATATTGGTATTCAAATGTGCTTATATGACAGAAAGAATACCTGGTAATCATGACGTTTCCAGAACATAAAACAAAAAACACACTAAACTTAAAAAGTCATAATTCTAAAACTATCTAAAATAAGCTACAACATAAACAAGCAATACCAAGTATCAAACATTTAAGAAAACTAGCAGGGGAAAAACTAAAATTGATAAAACTCTAAGCAGTAAGCTAAGTAATACTTTCTAGAAACTGGGGAAAAAAAATGCCTTTATTTTATTTTAGTGACAAGACCCACCTAGCTCTGCTTAAAACACACCAGGAGCATAGTTTAAAAAAAGAGCAGAGACAAAACTATACACTTAATACAATTCTTTACACACAGAGGGCACATAACAAATGTTTTTGATTGAATGACTGGGAGAATCTGGTTTAACATTTATTCTTCACCTAACCACTGCAGCTTACAAAGTACCCACAGAGATGTTACACTTTCAAATATTACACATGGCCCACTGAGTACAATTGTGCTGCCCTTTCAAAATATCTTCCATTATGATATATCAATGCTGAATGAGATATTAAAGTGAAGTATGCACGCAGTGATTAGTGATCTTGCCTTTCATTTCCTGAAGATTTGGGAGTGATTTGACTGCTTGCACCAATCCAAAAGGGGGATTAGCTATTACAGTCTGAAAGAAATCAGTATACACCATCCTAGCAGCATTTTCAGCATGTCTTCTGAATAGGAACAAATCCACTTCATTGTATTTATAGAAGATAATATTTTTCTGATGTACTATACATTTAGTATCTCAGATCCTGTGCTTAATACTATAATAAAAGAAAATCTGTGAGCAATGAACAAGCTCAGTATCTTCGATGTGTTTGTTTCTGACAGATGATGCTCAGCCTCATGATAAGTGGTAGACATTCATATAAAACTGAAATAGGTTCCCAGTAAATTCTACAGAAGATTGCAGATTTTCAATTTTGCTTTTTGTTGTTCTACACTACCATAGGAACCTTTTGCTTTTGTTGTTTCACACTATCACAGGAAACTATGAAACCAGGTGTATACTTATCAGAAGATAATAGTTATCTCATCGATGTCAACAATGGTCAGAGTGAAAATGTAATGTGTAGATCCAAAATGAAGTTGTTTAGCAACATATCTCAACACAGATAAATGATAAGTATTTCCACAGCACATGAAAGAGGTATGAAGACATGGGAAAGCAAAACATCTATGGTTGAGTTTGAAATCACTATTGTCATAAATTAACTGAAAATCTTAAATGTAAATTACAATGGCTAGTAAAATAGTGTGGAAAGCTACTCCTTCTTAAAGACTCCTAATGCACGTAGCTACCAAATTTAAAATTAGGGCTAAAATATTTATTACAACAGAGTAGAGGCTGCATTATGGGAGTTAAGAACCTTTCAACTGCAAAAGTTAAGAAGCACATAAGATGCAAATAAACTTTTTATGTTGCAGGTATTCTGGAATTTATTTTATTTGCGTCAAAAAGTGGGCAAAGAAATGGCCCTTTGACATATCTAAACCAAGTTAACAAAGAATTGTTTAAAGTATAAGGATTTCAGTAGACGGGTTAGTAAGGAAGCTCTCTAAAATATGTTTTAAAAGCAGAGTATAAATGCCCTGAAGTTCCTAGATTTTTAAATAAAATAAACTTCCATTCTATGAGTGTGTTTTAGGGGGATCAAAAATAAACAAACTCATTTCTTGAAGTCATAAATAACAATTTCAAGATTGACAAGTATTAGAAATCTATAAGTTTGTAGAGGTTGCAACTGCAGTTGGCAGCTCCATGTAAACCTGGTTACAAAAGCCTTGTTTATGCCTTGTATTTTATTTCATTCAAGTTGGAATTTATGGTAAGGTCTTTGCACTAGTGCATTTTCCACAAAACTGACAATGTGGGAGGTTAAGGATAACAAACAAGTGGTAGGTGAGCCCCACTTACCCCATGCTCACCAGTGAAAGCCAGTGTTCAGAGTTCATTGCACTCCCTGGAATCCGCTTCACAATCCTTCTCAGCACAAGACTCCAGGCAGCCACTCAGCATGAGCTGAATGTCCTCACAGTGGCTGGAAATCTGCTGTGATAAGAAATTATTTAGAAAGCTTAGTTGAACTATATTGACACAATTAAGGTAATCCTTTGTCAGTTTTCTGGGCCCAGATTCAGAGGAGACAAGCACTTCTCTGTAGGATGTGTCATTGTCAAATAGTAATTACTAGTATTCCAGGGGAAGCATGCTCAGAACAGGTTCAGGAATAGGAAAGACTTCAAATCTCATCAAACTCAACTCCCTCTATTTTCCACATAAGGAAACTGAAGACTACAGAAATGAAATGACTTGTACAATGAAACACACAGGCATAGGAAGACAGAACACAAGATTCCTTCCTTTTTTGACTTCCAGCCAAGCACTTTAGTTTCTGCATAATATAGCCTCTGAATTAAAAAAAAAAATATATATATATATATATTGTTTATCCTTCCTAGTGTATTGTGAGTGAAAGGCAAAGACAGAAAGATGAGAGGAGAGACAGACAGAGAGACAGGAAAGGGGAGAAAGAGATACAGGCAGAAAAGGAGGAAATGAAAAAGGACAGGACTTTGTTCAATGTACTCAACAACCCACTGATGAGTTGAAGTCACATCAGTAGGATTCAATTATTTGAAAACAGCAGACAGAAACTGTGTTGTTTAGTCACTCAGGGGTGTCTGACTGTCTCACAACCCCACAGACTATAGCCCTCCAGGCTCCTCTGTCCATGAGATTTCCCAGGAAAGAATCCTGGAGTGGGTTGTTACTTCCTTCTTCAGGGCATCTTCCTGATGGAGGGGTCGACATATGTCTCCTGCTCTGGCAGGTGGGTTTTTTATCACTGAGCCATCAGGGAAGCCCAAAAGAAACTGTACCTAATGACAAATCCAATCCTCTTGATACCTAAATTTCCTTAGTGAGGGTGTGATAGGAAAAGGCAATGGCACCCCACTCCAGTACTCTTGCCTGGAAAATCCCATGGATGGAAGAGCCTGGTAGGCTGCGGTCTATGGGGTCGCTAAGAGTCGGACATGACTGAGTGACTACACTTTCACTTTCACTCATTGGAGAAGGAAATGGCAACCCACTCCAGTGTTCTTGCCTGGAGAATCCCAGGGATGGGGGAGCCTGGTGGGCTGCTGTCTATGGGGTCGCAGAGTCAGACACGACTGAAGTGACTTAGCAGCAGCAGCAGGGTGTGATAACCATGGGTGTCACAGTGGCTGGTGACTTCATTTGAGCACATCTGCCTTTCCACAGATATGGAAAGAGTTAAAATGCAGACATTTCAAGGTGAGTTTCTCTCTCAATCAGACTCAAAAAGTCAGAAGATTTGAAAGCTAATAGCTATGATATTAGGACTATGATAGATGATCCTCTTTCAGACACTTTTCTTTTCTACTGACAAGTTGCGGTTAAAAATTAAAGTAAAAAGAGGCCTCCTTTTTTGCTGCATATTTTTAATAGACCTGAAGCCAAAATAAGTCAGACTAAATTATGGGAGTAAATGACCTCCCAGGAAGCATTAGACCAAATTCCAAAGTACTGTAAAGACTTTCCTTTGATCTTTTCAGCTTCACAGCCTGAAATTCAAAATCTGTATTTAATTTTAGATTGCATTTACCAACTTTTAAATTTTCTTTCCAAAATGATAAATCATTTTTAAAGATAGGACACCTTTAACTTGTATTTCCTAAAACTGCTGACTGTCATTTCTTTATTCTTTCACTCTATAAAAACAGATATAGGTATTATTAATTGCCAGAAGTATTTGGAGTTGGGTGCTATAATGGATAAATCACTGACCTTCACTTAAAAGACAGCACTTTAAACTCAACCTTAGGTCCTAAGTAAAATGATTCTGATCCAAAATGAAACTTTCAGTTAACACCTGAGAAAGAAGCTGAATAGAGGAAAAGAGAAGACTTAAAAGAAACAAGGCTTTATAACCCCTGCTCTTTTTTGTTGTTGTTGTTGTTGTTTGTTTTGGAAAACTATATCTTATCCTCAATGCATCTTTTAGCAGGTTGCAAACAGGTGCACTCATTTTCAACACAGTCCTCTCTCTTGTTCCACAGATGCCTTACTTGAGCAGCTTTCAACAATAATGCAGGCCCATTAACACCTGTAAATCATCCCACATTCTCTAACGGAGACAGCCCACTCTTGGCAGGTAAAGTGAATCTTTTGTTGGACCTTTTCTATAGATGCTGACTACAAGTGTCTTCATTACCCTGTTTGTAAAGATTAGTACTGCACTGGCTAAGGTAAAAAATGAGTACACAACAATAGTTCGATTTCATAGCTAAGGCTTGCCAAAATTTAAGTGTCATCTGTTAATTCAGTTTTAAGCCTGACTGATGTGGTATGAGATCAACAAAAACAAGAAGTAATAAAGTCAATGTGTACAACCAAGGAATCAAAAATACTATTCAGGTTGTGAAGCACGTGGGATATATGGGGACTGATACAATGAAATTTACATTTACTACCACTGCTGTAAAGTATTCACATGGCTTTGATCTAAGTTTGACAAGCACTGCACTTGGTTTTCAGATACTGTACAAAAAATTGTGTATCCTACTCATATTTACCAAACTTATTTTCAATTTCCCTTGATCAGTCTTCCAGGTTCCAATATGGCCTGAGAGAAATCACATTATCTTTCTATGCCTGTTCCCATGACTACAAAGTCAAGAGAATAAATTTTGGTCTACTGATGGCAGGGTGAGACAAGTGAGGAACCAAGGGCACAAAATTTAAGGAGGCACTCACTCCCAGGATCATGCAGATGTAGAGACATTCAATTGCAGGGTTGAAACTCTCATGACCTTAAGAACCAGCACACATTCAGTCATGTCTGATTCCTTGTGACCCTATGGACTGTAGCCTGCCAGGCTCCTCTGCCCATGGCAGGCAAGAATACTGGAGTGGGTTGCCGTTTCCTTCTCCAAGGGATCTTCCTGTCCCAGGAATCAAACCTGCCTCTCCTGCATTGGCAGGTAGATTCTTTACCACTGTGCCACCTGGGAAGCCCTCTTAAGAGTACCTCCTTAAATTTTATGCCCTTGTTGCCTCATTAACTTCACTCAAGTCTCAGCCCTGCTCACAAAGTTGGTATGAATTTGACCAACAGATTGAGAGTTTGAGCTTTGAAGAGCATGAAGGATTAGAAGCCACATGCTAGTGGCTAGTATCAATCACAGTAAGTTTTAGAGTACAATATCTATCCCTACCACAATGAAACAAGGAGTTGAAATTTATTAGTTTCTTTCCTTTTAATCAACACCTTCAAGGGAATCATAATATTTTCTCATAAAAATTTTGGCCAGAATTTTGGAAATGCGTTTTGAGAAAAGGTTTAATTTACTAACAGCCTCTGTTTTGGTCAAATTTGCAAGGTCAAAAATAAAAATAAAGTTTTCTATCTCTTTTGCACCTCTGTTTCTGCTCACCTTAAGCTTTTTCATGAGTAAAAGTCCTTGAACTAATGTCAAATAGGAAGTGTTTGATGTTCCTCTACATTTTCTGGAGCTCTACTATAACTAAAATATCCATTATGAGATGCTCAGCACAAACTCAGAATTTAGTTAATTACCTCACTCAAAAACATTTGCTAAATATTTAGTTACCCGTGGTCCAAGAATTGAGCTACATTTTTTATGCAGATTATTTATCTTCCTGAGTAAAACTATAAAAGCTAGGCAAAATACACACACATGTGCATGCACATGACAGAGAGTGACAAAAAAAAGAAAGCACTATTTGGCTGTGGAAGAGAGCCAAGGCAACTATAACTCAAGCAGCATATTTCATAACAAAATGGAAAATCACTGAGGTGACTCCAACATTGTATTTTCTTCTTGAAAAATTTGCCAACTCACAACAAGGAGAACAGAGGCCAATGATACTATTCTGATATATTAAAAAAATAATATGATAAAATAATGGAGAATTTCACCATAGAAAGTACATCTACATTAAGGATTCAAACAGATATTCTAAAAAAAAAAAAAAAAAATAGAACTAAAATTGAGAAATCAATATATGCATTTAATAGCAATAGGGATAGGTAGAAAATTCAGAATGAAATACTAAAGGGAAAAAATGGGTGAAATATATATAAATAATATAAGTGATATTGGGTTATGGAGAAAACTTTAACATAGGTGTAGCTGGAGTCTTTTTTTTTTTTCATTTATTTTTATTAGTTGGAGGCCAATTACTTTACAATATTGTAGTGGGTTTTGTCATACATTGACATGAATCAGCTATGGAGTTACATGTATTCCCCATCCCGATCCCCCCTCCCACCTCCCTCTCCACCCAATTCCTCTGGGTCTTCCCAGTGCACCAGGCCCGAGCACTTGTCTCATACATCCAACCTGGGCTGGTGACCTGTTTCACCCTAGATAATATACATGTTTCGATGCTGTTCTCTCGAAACATCCCACCCTCGCCTTCTCCCACAGAGTCCAAAAGTCTGTTCTGTACATCTGTGACTTTTTCTGTTTTGCATATAGGGTAGTCGTTACCATCTTTCTAAATTCCATATATATGTGTCAGTATGCTATAATGTTCTTTATCTTTCTGGCTTACTTCACTCTGTATAATGGGCTCCAGTTTCATCCATCTCATTAGAACTGATTCAAATGAATTCTTTTTAACGGCTGAGTAATATTCCATGGTGTTATATGTACCACAGCTTCCTTATCCATTCGTCTGCTGATGGGCATCTAGGTTGCTTCCATGTCCTGGCTATTATAAAGAGTGCTGCGATGAACATTGGGGTGCACGTGTCTCTTTCAGATCTGGTTTCCTTGGTGTGTATGCCCAGGAGTGGGATTGCTGGGTCATATGGCAGTTCTATTTCCAGTTTTTTAAGGAATCTTCACACTGTTCTCCATAGTGGCTATACTAGTTTGCATTCCCACCAACAGTGTAAGAGGGTTCCCTTTTCTCCACACCCTCTCCTAGCTGGAGTCTTAGAAAGAGAAAAGCAATGAAGGTGTTGAAGCAATATTTCAAGAGGCATGGGGTAAGAGTTTCCTAAACAGAAACAAGAAGGTCCACTAATTTTAAGAGGAGTAACTGCCATATATATATGTATATACATGTGTGTGTGCATATAAACCTCACATTAAAACTAAAAACAATTAAGCACAAAGAGAAATTCCTAAAAGCAGGTTTATAAAAATGACAGTACTTGCAAAGGAATAGTAAGAAAAATATTCTACTTTCAACATAAATAAGGAAATCCATCAAAAAAGAAATGACATATTTTAAATTTTTAAAAATCAACATCAAATGTATCTCTAAAAATCTCACTCTGGTTGCAGAATCATTTTCATTTTTATAGGTATGAAAAAATTCTCTTTTGATGAAATATTCCATATCAAATTTTCTAATTTTTTTTACTTTTTGCTTTCCTATGAGTTGTGAATATTGTAATGAGTGCTTAGTCTGGTGATACTAATGTCTATTGTATTATTTTAGCACAGCTATAGTGTTGCTGCTGAAAAACACAAGGCTGTGTCATCTACTTTGATAACAAAATAATCCACACTCCGCTGTGCCTTTATGCATGACACTCAGAGGTCACATTTTCTTTTGCCAAGGTGGCTCTCCATTAGTGTAAGAAAACAAAGTGTTGCAGTTCAGCAAAGTGTATGGCTCTCAGAACTCAGACGAGTTAAAACTGCAACGTGCAGTGCACTTAGCAGCAATGCAGAGAGAGGAGAGCACCATATACAGACTCTGTAACAGGGACTACCTAACTGCTGTTTGCTGGGAAAGCAGCCAAAGAAAGCACACAATGAATGAGTGTGACTGCTTTTCAATAAAACTTTGCGAACATAAATTTTAAATTTTACATAGTTTTCACATATCTAAATGCGATTTCTTTTTATTTTTTTAAAAGCCATTTACAAGTGTAAAAAAAGAAAAAAAAGAAAAAACCATTTACAAGTGTAAAAACCAATCTCAGCCTGTACCTGCAGACTAACTTGCTTCAGTTGAGTCTGACTCTCTGCAACCCTATGGACTATAGCCCACTAGACTCCTCTATCCATGGGATTTTCCAGGCAAACATACTAGAGTGCGTTGTCATGTCCTCCTCCAGAGAATCTTCCCAACCTGGGGACTGAACTCAAGTCTGCCTGTGTCTCCTGAACTGCAGGTGGATTTTTTACCACTGAGCCACATGGGAATCCCACAAGTCATTAAAAAAAAAAATTTAAAAAATCAGGCAGTAGGCAGAATTTTGCCCATGGGGCATAGTGTCCCAACTCCTACTTTAAATAGTGATAAAAGATGTTGGAGCTTTAAATTATATTCAGAAATAAGACAGATAAATGGAGTTAAATGTCTTAATGTGAAAGTAGCGCAGTTTTGTCTGACTCTTTGTGACCCCATGAACTATACAGTTCTCCAGGCCAGAACACTGGAGTGGGTAGACTTTCCCTTCTCCAGGGGATCGTCCCAACCCAGGGATCAAACCCAAGTCTCCAGCATTGCAGGTGGATTCTTTACCAGCTGAGTCACAAGACAAGTCCTTAAAGCCCTTGTATTTTCTAACAAGTGGAAAAAGTAATGATTTAAGGTAGAGTCTAATAAGTTAAGTGTGCACATTATAACCTCTTAAATAACTACTAAAATATCAATATATTAATGTATAAATAAAAAGGTAACAGAGCAGGGAAATGTAAAGAAAAAAGGAAAAATAGGATAAACAGAAAACAATACTTTGGTGATAGATTTAAGCCTCTCAACATCCATAATTACCTTGAATTAAAATGGACTATATATATATAGACATATACATTAAAATCCAAGATGAGACTAAACATGAAATTGAAGACAACTATATGTTGCTGACCTCTTTTCACATAAGGAAATAGGCTGAAAGTAAAAAAGAATAAAAGCTGGTACACATATATTAGCAAAGTAGATTTAAAGTCAAGCAGTGTAACTAGAGACTAAGAGAAAAATTTCATAACAATTAAAGGGTCAGTTCAATGTGAAGATATAACAATCTTAATTTTGCAAGCATTAACATGAAAGGCTCAATATACATAAAGCAAAACTTTACACAGCTTAAAGGAAGAAAAATCTCTGAAGTTTAAGATTTATTCTTTGTATAGAGCAAGCAAACAAAAAATTAACACATAGAAGCTTTCCAAATGACAGAATACAAATTTTTTCCAAGCTTACTTAAAACATTTAACAAATTGACATTGTTATGGAACATAAAACAATTGTGAACAACTTTACTCTGAGGATAATGAAAAAAAGTTGATATAAATTGTAACACACTACTAAAAAAATCCCCCCAAATTAAGTAATTAGGAAGTAAAATAGTAAATAACTCATGGGTCAAAGAAATCACTATGGAAATTAATATATATATATATATATAATTTCTACTGACTGAGATTAGATATTCAATTCAGTTCAGTAACTCAGTTGTGTCCGACTCTTTGCAACCCCATGGACTGCAGCACACCAGGACTCCCTGTCCATCACCAACTCCTGGAGTCTACCCAAACCCATGTCCATTGAGTCGATGAGGCCATCCAACCATCTCCTCCTCTGTCATCCCCTTCTCCTGCCCTCAATCTTTCCCAGCATCAGGGTCTTTTCAAATGAGTCAGCTCTTCGCATCAGGTGGCCAAAGTATTGGAGTTTCAGCTTCAACACTGTCCACCAATCAACACCCAAGGCTGATCTCCTTTAGGATGGACTGGTTGGATCTCCTCGCTATTCAAGGGACTCTCAAGAGTCTTCTCCAACACCACAGTTCAAAAGCATCAATTCTTCGGCACTCAGCTTTCTTTATAGTCCAACTCTCAAATCCTACATGACTACTGGAAAAACCATAGGGTTGACTAGATGGACCTCTGTTGGCAAAGTAATGTCTCTGCTTTTTAATATGTTGTGTAGGTTGGTCATAATTTTCCTTCCAAGGAGTAACCATCTTTTAATTTCATGGCTGCAATCACCATCTGCAGTGATTGTGGAGCCCCAAAAAAATAAAGTCAGCTACTATTTCCACTGTTTCTCCATCTATTTGCCATGAAATGATGGGACCGGATGCTATGATCTCTGTTTTCTGAATGCTGAGCTTTAAGCCAACATTTTCACTCTCCTCTTTCATTTTCATCAATAGGCTCTTTAGTTCTTTGCTTTCTGCCATAAGGGTGGTGTCATCTACAAATCTGAGGTTATTGATATTTCTTCCAGCAATCTTGATTCCAGCTTGTGCTTTCTCCAGCCTAGCATTTCTCATGCTGTCCTCTGCATATAAGTTAAATAAGCACGGTGATAATATACAACCTTGACGGACTCCTTTCCTGATTTGGAACCAGTCTGTTGTTCCATGTCCAGTTCTAACTGTTGCTTCCTGACCTGCATACAGATTTTTCAAGAGGCAGGCCAGGTGGTCTGGTACTCCCATCTCTTTCAGAATTTTCCACAGTTTACTGTGATCCACACAGTCAAAGGCTTTGGCATAGCTAATAACGCAGAAATAGATGTTTGTCTGGAAATCTCTTCCTTTTTTGATGATCCAATGGATGTTGGCAATTTGATCTCTGGTTCCTCTGCCTTTTCTAAATCCAGCTTGAACACCTGGAAGTTCACGGTTCATGTATTGTTGAAGCCAGGCTTGGAGAATTTTGAGCATTACTTTACGAGCGTGTGAGATGAGTGTAACTGTGTGGTAATTTGAGCATTCTTTGGCATTGCCTTTCTTTGGGATTGGAATGAAAACTGACATTTTCCAGTCCTGTGGTCACTGCTGAGTTTTCCAAATTTGCTGGCATATTGAGTGTAGCACTTTCATAGCATCATCTTTTAGGGTTTGAAATAGCTCAACTGGAATTCCATTACCTTCACCAGCTTTGATCATAGTGCTGCTTCCTAAGGCCCACTTGACTTCACATTCCAGGATGTCTGGCTCTAGGTGAGTGATCACACCATCGTGATTATCTGGGTCTTGATGATCTTTTTTGTACAATTCTTCTGTGTATTTTTGCCACCTCTGCTTAATATCTTCTGCTTCTGTTAGGTCCATACCATTTCTGTCCTTTATTGAGCCCATCTTTGCATGAAATATTCCCTTGGTATCTCTAATTTTCTTCAAGAGATCTCTAGTCTTTCCCATTCTATTGTTTTCCTCTATTTCTTTGCACTGATCACTGCAGAAGGCTTTCTTATCTCTCCTTGCTATTCTTTGGAACTCTGCATTCAAATGGCATATCTTTCCTTTTCTCCTTTGCCTTTCACTTCTGTTCTTTTCACAGCTATTTGTAAGCCCTCCTCAGATAGTCATTTTGTTTTTTTGCATTTCTTTTCCTTGAGGATGATATTCTCACTTCCACTGTAAAATCATTAGGGTTTTGACTTAGGTTACACCTGAATGGTCTAGTGATTTTCCCTACTTTTTTCAGCTTAAGTCTGAATTTGGCATAAGGAGTTCATGATCTGAGCCACAGTCAGCTCCTGGTCTTGTTTTTGCTGACTATATAGAGCTTCTTCATCTTTGGCTACAAAGAATATAGTCAATCTGATTTCAGTGTTGACCATCTAGTGATGTCCATGTATAGAGTCTTGTGTTGTTGGAAGAGGGTGTTTGCTATGACCAGTGTATTCTCTTGGCAAAACTCTGTTAGCCTTTGCCCTGCTTCATTCTGTACTCCAAGGACAAATTTGCCTGTTACTCCAGGTGTTTCTTGACTTCCTACTTTTGCATTCCAGTCCCCTATAATGAAAAGGACATCTTTTAGGGGTGTTAGTTCTAGAAGGTCTCGTAGGTCTTCATAGAACCTTTCAACTTCATCTTCTTCAGCATTACGGGTCGGAGCATAGACTTGGTTTACCGTGTTATTGAATGATTTGCCTTGGAAATGAACAGAGATCATTCTGTTATTTTTGAGATTGCATCCAAGTACTGCATTTCAGATTTTTGTTGAGTATGATGGCTACTCCATTTCTTCTAAGGGTTTCTTGCCACAGTAGTAGATATGATGTCATCTGAGTTAAATTCACCCATTCTAGTCCATTTTAGTTCATTGATTCTTAAAATGTCGACGTTCACTCTTGCTATCTCCTTTTTGACCACTTCCAATTTGCCTTGACTCGTGGACCTAACATTCCAGGTTCCTATGCAATATTGCTCTTTTCAGAATCAGATCTTGCTTCCATCACCAGTCACATCTACAACTGGGTGTTGTTTTTGTTTTGGCTCCGTCTCTTCATTCTTTCTGGAGTTATCTCCATCCTTTCTGGAGTTAACAGACCTTATCTCCTTTTAACTCTGTCGAGGATGCCCATACTATGTGGACCTTGTAAATAATGTGAAGAATATCTCAGTCTGCATAAATTTATAGGTACTCATTTTTACCAGATTATTTTTTAATCACATCAAAACTAAAATACTGGGTATTGCGAAACAGTAATTTGAATTTCTATATTTATTTCAAATTCTTTTTTTTTCTTATAGGCTTTTGTCAGACATTTTATGCTTTAGTATTGGGAATTAAAATAACAATTTATAAAAATGAACAGTGTTCAAAGATACTCTACGATGGAATTTTCCTACTTTGGTTCTGAATTATCATGATTATTTTCTCTCTATAGAAAACTAGAAAGTAAACATATTTAATGAGGAGGAGGAGGAAGGGGGGAGAATAAATAAAGGAAACAGAGAGAAAGAGAGAAAGAAAGTAAATGGGAAGAAGGGAGGGAGTTAGGGAGGAAGAAAGGAGAAAAGGAAGGAAGGGGGTGAGGAAAATTAGGAGAGAGGGAGAGCCAGAACTGTATTTTTTTCTTGGAGGATAGGTCAATTAAACTTATAGGTCAATTAAACTTATTCTGACCCTAATAGTGATGAAGAGACTTGTAAAGGCTTTTAACAGAGTGAGCAATGAGATTTGTACTGTGAAAATGCAACTCTGGCTATGAAGATAAATTGGACTGGAGGCGGCCAATGAAAGCAGCTAAGGGTAGTAAAAAATAGTCCCAGTCAGAAAACATATTAATAAAAACCTGGCCTGATATGGTAAATAAAGAAGGAGATAGATTCAAAATAGAGATTTATTGTGAAAGTCACTCAGTAGTGTTCCACTCTTTGAGACCTCCTGGACTACAAAGTCCATGGAATTCTCCAGGCCAGAATACTGCAGTGGGTAGCCTTTCCCCTCTTCAGGGGATCTTCCCAACCCAGGAATAGAACCCAGGTCTACCACATTGCAGGCGGATTCTTTACCAACTGAGCCACAAGGGAAGGCCAAGAATTAAACTTATATCAAACATATACTGTGTGAATAATGTACAAAACACTACCCATATACTGTTTTCTGACTGTCCTGGCTTCTTATTGGCCAAATTCAATTCAATATCTAGCTGTATTATAGATATCTTAAACTTCCTCTGTGTCTATGTCTCTCTCATGTTTCACTGCACTATTCCAAATCCTGTCTGTATATATAGGCTATCTTCACTTAAGCAGACAAATGCCACCTGAAACTCAACAAGTCTTCAATTTCATTTTTAACTACTACTTCTCTACCCAATAATCAATTGGTAGCCAGATCACTCTTATAAGCACCCAAGTTTAAAACCTTGAAGTCCTCTTTTAGCCCTTGACATCTTAATGTTGTCAAATTCACTATTAAATATTTTTTTCTTGTAAATATCTCATAGTTTCGTCTTTTTCTCTCAGTCCTCATTGCCATGCCATCATGTTCTTACTCGATGATCTAATACCATGGCTACTGTCCTGATTTTAGCCTTCAAGTTGGCCCCCCAGTGATATTCAGCTGATATTCACACCTTTGTGTAGTTCCTTCAATATATTATCAAAGTTGGTCTTAAGACCAATACAATAAGGGAGAAAAGGAAGTATGTAACTTTCCATATTACATTATAAAAAGACTGCAGCTTCCTTCTTGAGGACACTCTCTCTACTTTCTTATTTTCTCTCTTATTCTAGAATCACTCATTTTGGTGGAAACCATCTGCTAGGCTGTAAGAACATTCAGGAGGCCTATACAGAAGCATAGGCTTAACACAGAAGTCTGTATTAAGTAATAGAGGTCTTTAACCAACAGCTAGTGAGAAACTAAAGTCTGCCAATAGCTATATGACAAAGCTTAGGAGTAGATTTTCAAGCCCCAGCAGACCTACAGACCTATCTTGACATTTTGTGAGATAACTTTAGCCGGAACCCTCAAGCTAAAATACTCCCAAATTTCTGGTCTTACAAAACTGTGAAATAATAAATATTTAATATTCTAAGCTGCTAAGTTTGGAGGAGGAGTTGTTACACAGCAATAGATAATGAATATAATCTCCATCTATATATGCCTGTTGTCTTGTTATGCTTGAGTCCAGATTTCTCTGCTTACATTCCAGGACTTTTTGTTATCTGATTCCATCCCTTCTAATGTAGACCTCTGAACAATCAAAGTTTCTCTGAACTTAATTGCTTGAACCAGTGTTCCCTTTCCTTATGTTTTTCCACCTTCCTGAATATCTTTTATCTTTCCTTATCCATCTTCAAGGACCACATCATGTATAATTACCTCCAGAAAACCTTTTTTGGTAGCTCTGTCCTGTGCATTGATTTCTTCTATGGAGTTAACTGAGTTTCGCTCTAATTATTTCATGTAAGTTGGCTGTTTAGAGTTCATTAGTTTGAATCCATTCCCCAACCCTCACCACCTTCACAATATTCACCTCCTTCTCACTCAGTTTCTAGATAACCGCTAATTAAATGGATGTTTAATCCTATCACCATTCATTTTCCGAAACGTTTGTCCCAACAAAATTTGATCACAATAGCATTTTGAAACCAATGGTTATTTCTTGTGATCCTTACACTGATGTTATTATAATCTCATGTAATTGTACAAGTGCTCAGAAATGTTATTAATAACTTATAATAAAGAAAAGAGGTCAGTAGATTGAAAGTATACAAATGAAATATGCACAAGATACAGTCAAATAGCTTTCATCATATTAGGCAATTTGAAACAGTGAAAAATAGAAAAATATTTTAATACAAGTACTGATGGATATAGTCATGCTTTAATATTTAGGTCATGAAAAGTCTAGAAGAAAAATAAAAAATAAACAGGTGAACTAATAAGATAACTATAATGAAGTGACCACATGATTTTAATCTCACTCTTAGGAAGTTATTTCTTTCTCTGAAATTAGAAACTTTGCCTTATTAAAATAGTCAATCATCATTTAACCATCCTTTCCTTATTTTTAATCCATGCTTGGTGTATAAGTGTGGTGTCAGTGGACTTATATAACAAGAAGATGAAAATGCAGATTCTTTTTTTATGGAACTGTTTTGTTAATTTGTGGCTGAATTTTTATGTTAAGGTCTCATTTTTTTTAATTGTTTCATGTTAGTGCAGCATATGTATACTACTGCATTTGTATATTGCAGATACAAAATCCTAAAACAATAAAAGAAGGAAGAGATTTGTATTTCTACAAACTGGAAGAAGGATTCAGAGTAGTGAATGAGGAATTTTCTAACAGGGACACTCTCCCAAGGGACTCTGGTAGATTTTGAAGTTTTAAAATCTAATGCAAACTATCTGGTGTCTTAATTTTTTTAATAATGAAACCTACATAGAACCATGATTTTGAAATCAAACTAAGATTTTCCTTTTAAGCCTTTATAAATAAAATCATATTAAGGGGAGCTTTGTTTCAGGCTAATTATCAAGTATCTTTATTCTAAGAGGCAATATCCAACATCATTTTTCAGGGAAATATCCTCTAAATCCATAAAGAGTTTTGAAATTTCTAAAAAAACAAAAACAAAAAATAAAACTACAGCACAAAAACCCTGGAAATTCCAGGTGATTTTAGGAAAAGTCTAGAAGCAACTAAAGAATCTCAGCACGCCTGAAATGTTACCTATTCAAAGTGAATTTTCTCCTGAGCATCCTCGGAGATTTTATGCTCAAAGATCAGATAGGGATGCTTCTGGTGAAATGAAACTTCACGTAGACAAGATAAATTCAGAATCAATTTTACAAAAGCTAGATAGTCATTACTGGAAAGATACACTTACCATCCATTTATTAATTAAAAAAATTTTTACAAAGGGTCTACTCTGGGCCAATACCTGCTTCTAATCTCTAGGTACTCACTATACAAATACAGTAAGTATGTATGTATATATTTCTCACTTTATACATTCAAGGTATGCACCAGGTACCACAGGGTACAGAGGGCTGAGTATTTAATATTATCTGAAGACACAACTGCACTCATCTCACACGCTAGTAAAGTAATGCTCAAAATTCTCCAAGCCAGGCTTCAGCAATATGTGAACCGTAAACTTCTAGATGTTCAAGATGGTTTTACAAAAGGCAGAGGAACCAGAGATCAAATTGCCAATATCCACTGGATCATTGAAAAAGCAAGAGAGTTCCAGAAAAACATCTATTTCTGCTTTATTGACTATGCCAAAGCCTTTGACTGTGTGGCTCACAATAAACTGTGGAAAATTCTTAAAGAGATGGGAATATCAGACCACTTGACCTGCCTCTTGAGAAACCTGTATGCAGGTCAGGAAGCAAGTTAGAACTGGACATGAAACAACAGATTGGTTCCCAATAGGAAAAGGAGTATGTCAAGGCTGTATATTGTCACCTTCCTTATTTAACTTATATGCAGGGTACATCATGAGAAACACTGGACTGGAAGAAGCACAAGCTGGAATCAAGATTGCCGTGAGAAATATCAATAACCTCAGATATGCAGATGACGCCACCCTTATGGCAGAAAGTGAAGAGGAACTAAAAAACCTCTTGAAAGTGAAAGAGGAGATTGAAAAAGTTGGCTTAAAGCTTAACATTCAGAAAACTAAGATCATGGCATCTGGTCCCATCACCTCATGGGAAATAGATGGGGAGACAGTGGAAACAGTGTCAGACTTTATTTTTTGGGGGCCCCAAAATCACTGCAGATGGTGAATGCAGCCATGAAATTAAAAGACGCTTACTCCTTGGAAGGAAAGTTATGACCAACCTAGATAGTATATCAAAAAGCAGAGACATTACTTTGCCAACAAAGGTTCATCTGGTCAAGGCTATGGTTTTTCCAGTGGTCATGTATGGATGTGAGAGCTGGACTGTGAAGAAAGCTGAGTGCCGAAAAATTGATGCTTTTGAACTATGGTATTGGCGAAGACTCTTGAGAGTCCCTTGGACTGCAAGGAGATCCAACTAGTCCATCCTAAAGGAGATCAGTCCTGGGTGTTCATTGGAAGGACTGATGCTGAAGCTGTACTTTGGCCACCTCATGCGAAGAGTTGACTCATTGGAAAAGACCCTGCTGCTGTGATGGATTGGGGGCAGGAGAAGGAGGGGACGATAGAGGATGAGATGGTTGGATGTCATCACCAACTCGATGGACATGGGTTTGAGTAAACTCCGGGAGTTAGTGATGGACAGGGAGGCCTGGCATGCTGTGATTCATGGGGTCGCAAAGAGTCGGACATGACTGAGCGACTGAACTGAACTGAACTGATAGGCTGAATTGAAAGCTGCCAACAAAACTTTTGGTTCATAATTACTATTTTCATTTGAGGGAATAAAACAAAATTACAAACATTTTCAGGAGCTTACATTATAGCTACTCAACTGCCCAACTGCCAGTCATTACCCAAGTTTAATATTTAGCTGCCGTCTTACAAATATCTCCTAGTCATTTATTTTCCACACGAACCATACAACTCAAAATTATCATTTATAAATTTTAGAAGAGAATAATCTTGTTGATTCTGTGTCTATTCAAAATCTCCACTAGAATTCATTTTTCTTGGAAGTTTCTCCATCTCTCCCACAGATACAGGGGCCAAATGTATCATTTAAAAAATGATACACTTCTCATTAAATTACCAAGGGGTTACTGTTAAAGAGAGATAGTAGGGATGACAAAACAGTTCTTCAGTTTCTCAGATTACAAATAGCAGCAGGAGAATCTAACATTTTACCCCAGGGAAAGGGGAAAAGAAAGAAGAGGAAGAGAAAGAAGGAAAGGGACAGAGGAATAGAAACATAAAGATACTTTTTTTGTCCAACTCATGTATTTTCTCTAGTGTTCCAGAAATAATTACATTAATAAAAAGAAACCTTGATAAACATGCTCTTTATCTGAGACATACTGTTTGCTTGGGGATAAAAATAACTATCCTGAAAATTATATTTCAAAGAGAAATGTGAGTACCTAAAGACAAATATTTTATATAAGTGAATAATGATTAAATCCTGAAAGTGAAAACTTTGAATACTTCTTAAGTTAGTGAAAATTAAGGGAAAAAATATTTAAAATTTGTTTCAGCTTTCAACTTTTTAGCAATCTTCTAAGATTCCCGAATCAAACTTTTTACCTAACTGTAAAAGATCATTTACATGTATTTTACAGAAAGTTTGTGATATCTGTAAAGAAAGGGGAAGATATTAAAGTGATAAATTGTTTGCATTTTAATTGAAAGGAAAAGAAACCACCAAATGTGATAAGGTTAAAAAAATTAGATCAAGTTACAATAAAAGAATCCCTAATCCCTCCCACAGGTGCTGTTTATGTGAACATCTACTCACTGGCACTGATAATACAAGGGTCTAGTTGCCCCTGTTGCATGAATGTATTGTCTGTGTTTTCCATTAGCATTAATGGGTGTTACATACGCAAAGGAAGAGAAGAACAGACTCCATCTATGATTAACAACAACAGTGCTTTCCACTCTGGTGTAAGCTTCCTAGGAAAGCATATATTATCATCCAGTTCAACAAACTGGACTCCACTGGATAGGTAGAGATATAGTGTATCTACATAAAACAGAGAGTTAAAAAAAAAAATAATTGCAAAGGTGGAACTAAATCTCCAAGACCTGGTTGTTACAGACCTTGTCAATAGTTCAGATTTGTGTAACAACATTAGACTTACTAAATTGAGCCCTCAAGGTTCTGAGGCACTGAGTATCTTCTGCACTCATCAATTAATACTCCTGACTAGTGTTTTGTTTTTCTTTCCCCTTGGGAAATGGGAGGGTGGACAGAGAAAAGAATGTATATTCAGCCCTTGGTAACTTCAATTAGTTGCCAACCAAAGATTTTATACTAGTAGCAAAACAGGAGGAAAAAAATATTTTAAATTAATTTGAAGATGCCTACATTTCTAGAATGGCATTGCTTTAACACAGCTATGCAAATGAGTCCAATTTAGCATCTTGTATTCAGCTGGAAACCATTGCTAAATGATCAGGATAGCCAGTCACAGATATTAAAATGAATTATATCTAATCTGAATTTTAGTCACGCTACATTAACTAATAGAAAGTTATTAACATTTCAAGAGAAAAAAAGCTTTTGCCTGCAAAATTAACAGTGGCTGAGATGTGACCTGTGAGCCATGAAGCCTGATCACTGTAATGACAGTGTAATGGCATATTTACATTAAAATCTCTGCAGCTAATATGGGATTCAGAATTGGACGGTAAGTCGAGGATTATTTAGTCTGGCCTGTTGGCCTTTCTCTAAGTAGTTTTTTTTTTTTTTAACTTCAATACAAATCTGAAACTTTTCATTTCATGACTATTTATGTGACCAGTTTCCACAGCTCAGTGTCTTCATCTTTACAGGACTAATTTTTGCTTTCATTTTCTCTCTTGCTTGTTTTTCAATATTTTTTTTATGTATAGCTGTGCTTCTTTCTCTCCTTGTCCTTTTTTCCTTCTTACTTCTGCCCATTGGTTTCATGGACTTTAGGAAATTGAGGCTCAATTGCAAACCAGGGGAGGAAAAGGGAGCAACTTCTTTTTCAGTTTTATTATGATTTGGTTTCAAAAATTAGACCACTTAGATTTTTTTAAATTTTATGCTTGCAAAACACACACTGGAGAAGGTATTTCTGCAACAAGCACTGGTTTAAAATGAGTAACAATACAACTATCCTTATTAATCTCTAGAAATATGGAAGGCATTCAGGTAGATTGTTTTTTCTATAGTCAGTTTAAAGGTTAAAGATTCAACAATAGCACTCATTTACCTTGTAGATTTAAGTCATTGCTTTTCTTTTTTTTCATTGAGGTGAATAAAAAAGATTACAAATAGAATAATAGGAAGAATATTAACAATAAGAAGAATCAAACTGAACATTAATTTTGCAATTTTATAAGTGTTTGGACTTGAAAGAACCTTTGTTTGTTAAAGAAATCACCTAGAGAATGGCATGAAATCTAGATTAGAGAGACATAAATTCATAAGTTCTCAAATATGTCATCTATAGACTAGTTTATTTTTTAACCTGTCAAATTTGCAAATATTGAACTCTAAACAAAACTTTGATAATGAAATATAATAAAGAGGCATTTATCTTTTTTAAAAGGACAGAGAACAAAAGACAAATAATAGGTTCTTTTAACGCAGTTAATGTTCGACACAGATATCTTGCTACAATTCTGCTTCAAAACTGAATTCAATCTATTCTTCTCCAATCATAATAAACTAAGCAGATACATATTTCTAAACTGTAACTTCTAATAATTTAGTATTTTATTGTCTTTTCCATTTTCAAAGAGGATGTTGTCAAATATCCCTTTGCCTTTCTTGAATTTTTAAGTCTTCTAAAAGAGGGCTTTATCTGAAGGCAAATTATCCTGTTTACACTATGAATTTGCACACAAATGTATTTCAGCACAGACATGTGTCAGTTATAAAGGACGTCATGATAAAAATGTCACCTCAGCTCCATTTCCCAATTAGAAAAAGAGTATCAATACAGTGACATTGGTTTGACTAACATGAATCTATGCTAATGTCTGCTAGGCTAATATCTATAATAACTACGGACAATGCATTTGTAGTAAAATCAAACCTTCACTCTATTTCTTAGATCTTTATTAGAGTACAGGCATATTATAAATGTTGACTGAAGAAATAACTAGAAATTTGATCTGATATAATGTGATACAAATTACATTTAAACAGTTTGAACTTCATTTGATATTTCTGAATGCATTGTCATATTTTGAATTTTTTAATAAAAAAAAGTCTTAAAAAAGGCTAAAATAAACTAACAACTAGTGTCTAATTTTTCTTCTAAAACCCATTTCTCTCTCCTGATTCACCAATGACATTGGGTGCGTCTTCTGTTTTTAGGGAATATATAGAATCTACGCAGCTTTGTCTATAAACATTAACCATATGAAAGCTTGCTGGTTAAACTGAATCACAGGATGTCAATAAAAGAACAATATTTCCAATTCTGGATATTTGGTAATGCCCTAAATATGACAAGGTTCATGTTGTATTAGGTATTTATTTTCTAATATGTTAGACATGCGATCATGTTCTTAAAATCAGCAGTATAAATGCTTGAAAAACAAGATATAGAGTCTTATTTAATAATAAATAAGCCATATGTATCTGCAGTTTACAAAAAGGTCAATTACAAAATTCAGAATAGATTTCCTGCACACAAACTTCTTGGCTGTGTTATTAAAACTACTATTAAAACTACTTGGAGGTTCCAACATCCAGAGTTAGATTTGTTGTTCTTAGAAGCAAGAGAGAACACTGCTAAAATCCCTTTTCCTTTCATAATTTTGTGATTTCATTTTGAAAGGAAGAACAAATTATATATTTATAAATGGGTCCAGGAGATAGGAGGCTGGTGACCTCTGAGAATATTGGTGCTTTAGGTGTGAAAATGACAAAAATACCTCCTTACATTCTTGACCAAAAGCATCATCTGTATCACTTTTTTTTTCTTTCCAAAATACTATGTGGTGGGCTTAGGGAGATGGAAAGGATACACTGATTTTCATCTCCTCTTTCTGTCTTAGGTTTTCTTGCCTGCTATCCATTTGGTTTATGGATTGACAGTTCTGATAAGGAAATACTGTGTAAAACTCATAGGACAGTTCTTTTTAAACAGTGGTTATGCAAGTCTAATAACTGTATTTAAGTGTAGTCATTAAATCATTTAAACAAAAATCTATCTTTCTGCTGTTTTACTCAGTTTTCCCAACAAATTCTGAGCCTATGAAGATAATACTAAAGTAAATATTAATACAAATAACCATAACAATTTTTTTCTGAAAACTCTTGCACACATATAAAAAGACTAGACTGAAATACTAATGCCATATGGTGTATATAATAAATAATATACATACATATGCAAGTGTGCTCAGTCACTTGGTCGTGTTCGACTCATAGTGGCTCAGTGGACTATAGACCGCCAGGTTCCTCTGTCCGTGGCGTTCTCCAAGCAAGAATACTGAAATGGGATGCGTTTCTTACTCCAGGGGATCTTCCTGACCCAGGGATCAAACCCATGCCTCTTGTATCTCCTGTATTGGCAGGTGGATTCTTTACCACTAGTGCTACCAGGTACACAAACACACAAACACAGACATGCATACATGTTAACTCATTATTGAAACAAAGGCAATAGGCCACAGTTTAGAGCACAGATCCTAAAGCCAGATTCCAAACTAAAGTTCTTGGATTTGCCGTTGTACTAGCTGTGTGACTCCAGACACAGCTCGTAGACTTCCATCTCCTCATTTATCAATGACAATTTTTACCCATTTCATAAAGATTTTTGAGAATCAAATACTTTGGTAGTATGAAGCACTTATAATAGTGCCTAGTTTATATTAAGTGCTCAATAACTACTCTCTATGATATTAAGTATTACTATTGTTACCATCATTAATTGCATCACCATCTACAAGAAAGAGAAGACAGAAGCACAGGTAAAGTTTAAATAATTCATATCTATCATTAGACACTTTGGTTTACAAATAAAAGCATAGGTTATGTAGGGCCAAATAACAGATATATGTGTTTCTAAGCAAGAAAAAAGGAACTCCTCTCTGTGACCCCATGAACTGTAGCCCATCAGAATCCCCTCTGTCTATGGGATTTTCCAGGCAAGAATACTGGAGTGGGTTGCCATTTCCTTCTCTAGAGGTCCTTCCCAACACAGGGATCAAACCTGTGTCTCCTGCACTGCAGACAGATTCTTTACCCACTGAGCCACTGGATATAATTTTAAGGGTATAACCAAAGTTTTCTTATTCACATTTGCCTCTCTATCAGCAATTCATTTAAGTTTTCTGGGACTTCATTTCCTCTCCTATAAAATGAAGAGATTGAAGTAGATGATTTTTAAGCTCCTTCTGATCTCGTTGATATCCTCTTTGTTATTATTCAGTAACAACTTACATTTTTAAAGATAAAGGAAAGTTTTTAAACCCTTATATATAAATGTTTGAAATATGACATCTATTCCTTACCTTGCACTCCTCTTTCTTGAGCTTTAGCAGAGAAGAATATAAGGGTAATAGTAGGGCATATCTCCTCTGCCACTCTCTTCTCCTTTTGTCTTCAATCTTTCCCAGCATCAGGTAGCAGAGTGTGAGATGGTTAGATAGAATCACCAACTCAACAGACATGAACTTGAGCAAACTTCAGGAGATAGTAGAGGACAGGGAAGCCTGGTGCGTAGCCCATGAAGTTGCAGAGAGTCTAATGTGCATTACTGACTGAATAACAACAGGGCTTACATAAAGAGAAAAGGATCAGATTTACAGAACATGGGGAACATTATTTTAATGTGAAGATGAGGGCCCCTAAACAAAAACTACACATACATCACATCAACTCCAAGGACTGACAAGCATTCTAGGGTATGTAAAAATCTCCTAGCCAACTTATCAAATAAAAAAGACATCAAGCAGAAGACAAATAATTTTCTGTGATCTTGCAATCCCATTCCTGGGCATATATCCAGAGAAAAATGAGGTCCTAAAGGACACATGCACCCCAGTGTTCACTACAGCACTGTTTACAATAGCCAAGACATGGATGCAACCTAAATGTCCACTGACAGAGGAGTGGATAAAGAAGATGTGGTACATATACACAATGGAATATTACTCAGCCATTAAAAAGAATGAAATAATGCCATTTGCAGCAACATGGATGGACCTAGAGATTATCATATTAAGTCAGAGAAAGAAAGAGAAATATTATATGATATCACTTACATGTGAAACCTAATAAAAATGATACAAAGGAACCCATTTACAAAGCAGAAACAGACTCACAGACTTAGAGAATGAACTTATAATTACCAGGGTGGAAGGGTGCAGGGGAGGGATTGTTAGGGAGTTTGGAACTGATATGTACACACTGCTGTATTTTAAATGGATAACCAAAAAGGGCCTCCTGTATAGCAAAGGAATTTTGCTCAATACTATGTAATAATCTAAATAGGAGAAGAATTTGAGAAAGAATAGATACATACACACATATAGTGGAATCACTTTGTTGTAAGACTGAAACTAACACAACACTGTTAATCAACTATAATATAAAGTCTAAAATGAACAAATAGATAAAATTCAAAAAAAATAAGATAACCCACTGTGATTCTAAGAATCACAATAATGTCTTTCTGGCTGGAGCAAGACATTGAAACCAACAGAAGAAGGAACCAAGACCTTTTTCAGGATCACACTCAGTTGTGAAATACATATATACAATGGAATATTATTCATCCATAAAAAAAGAGCAAAACAATGCCATTTGAAGTAACCTGGCTGGACCTAGAGATTCCCATAGTGAGTGAAGTCAGTCAGACAGAAAAAGACAAATACCATATGATATCACTTACATGTGGAATCTTAAAAAACGCTACAAATGAACTTATCTACAAAACCAAAATAGTTACAGATATAAAAAATAAACTTAAGGTTGCTGCTGCATCGCTTCAGTCATGTCCAACTCTGTGCGACCCCACAGATGGCAGCCCACCAGGCTCCCCTGTCCCTGGGATTCTCCAGGCAAGAACACTGGAGTGGGTTGCCATTTCCTTCTCCAATGCATGAAAGGAAAAGTGAAAGTGAAGTCGCTCAGTCGTGTCCTACTCTTAGCGACCCCATGGACTGCAGCCAACCAGGCTCCTCCATGGGATTTTCCAGGCGAGAGTACTGGAGTGGGTTGCCATTGCCTTCTCCAAACTTAAGGTTAGCAGGGGGAAAGAGGGGAGGGACAAATCAGAAGATTGGGACTGACATATATATAGTACTATATAAAACAGGTAACTAATAAGGACCTACCATACAGCACAGGGAACTCTCCTCACTACTCTATAGTGGCCCATATGGGAAGAGAATCTTAAGAGTGGATTTATGTCTTTGTGTAATAGATTCACTTTGCTGTACACCCGGAATGAACACAATATTGTAAATCAGTTATGCCCCAATAGTTTTTTTTTTTTTTTTAATTGAATTAAATTAGAAAAAGAACTTGGTTGTGAAAAGTGCATTGCAACAAGACTAGGAGGAGAAAACATCCTGTGTTTTTGGTGAAGACGCAAAAATCACGCCTGTGTAAAGCAGGCCTCATGGTGTAGATAGGTCTGATGATCTAAGTCATTTGAATTTTTTCATTCTCTTACTTTTAAGAACGTGACCAAAGTAGAACATGGAAGAGCATATGCATTTGTGACCACAGCTGAATATATGTCTTATCCTTTCCAGACACAGAACTTCTTAAAGGGCAGGAACCTATACTTCGCAGAAAGTGAGGCATATCAAATGACAGCGAGTCTAGTGGCTAATTAAGCTGGATGTCATGCCAGCTTGGGTTTGAATTTGGCTATATTTCCTACCTGTGTAGACAAGTCATCCTTTCCCTCAAAGACACATCTCCTCATTAACAAAATGGGAATAATAATAGGGCTGTTGTGACCTAATACTTATGAAAGACTTACAGTATCCGGCAATGGGTATTGATTAGGAAGAATGGTAGCAGTAATATTAAACATTTTAAAATATGCAGCATTTCATCTTGGATACAAAAATATGGGTAGAATAGTTCTTCGATTTACTGGGAAAAGCAGTCACATCACTTGTTTGCATTTACCAATGGCCTTAGGAAAGTCTGCACTTGCTCAAAATTATCTCGTCTTGCTGAAATGGGGGGGAGTAAAATCAACAAGATGAAATTTATCAGAGATAAATGTAAGTACTAAACAGGAGATTATTACAGGTGAGACTTGAGACTCCTCTTCACGTGAAAAGAACATGACAATGGGATAAGGCAGTAAACCTGAGATGTATTAATGAAGATACAGTGTCCAGATTAAGGAGATTAACATCTTAACCACTGAGGAATGAATGAAGTCTGAGGAAGATGTAGACAGGAAAGAAGAAAAGAAATAATAAATGTGCAACACTTAATTATCCCTCTATGGTCAAAACAGTATCATATTCAAGAAGTAGTCTACTAATTTTGTACCTTTCTAGAGGCCATAACTTGAATCAACAGAGTGAAGAGGAGGCAAATGTTACCACATGTTACCATTTGTTAGTCAAGGTTTAGACTAAACTGCTTCAACAAAGAAACTTCAAAATACAGTGGTGATGGAAGGAGATGGAATGGTTCATGGTAGGAAGGTGGTCTAGACAGGTAAAAAAAAAAATCTACTCTATGATTTATCCAGGTATTTAAACTGGAAAATCAACCAGTCATCTCCAACATATGGCTCCATCCTTAACTCTAAAGCTGCCTCTGCAGTTGTTGCCACATCCCACTACCAAGATATTCAGGACAAGTAGTCTTGTCTATAAACAGCTGACCTAGAAGTTCCTCAAATTACTTTAGCTCACATCCTACCAGCCCAAACTTAATTGCATGGCCACACTTAAATCAAATCCATTAAAATTATACAGAGAAAGTGACAAATAGATTCAAGATATTCGATCTGATAGACAGAGTGCCTGAAGAACTATGGACAGAGGTTCATGACATTGTACAAGTGGCAGTAATCAAGACCATCCCCAAGAAAAAGAAAGGCAAAATGGCTGTCTGAGGAGGCCTTACAAATAGCTGAGAAAAGAAATGAAGCTAAAGGCAAAGGAGAAAAGGAAAGATATACCCACTGGAATGCAGAGTTCCAAAGAATAGCAAGGAGAGATAAGAAAGCCTTCCACAGGGATCAATGCAAAGAAATAGATGAAAATAATAGAATGGGAAAGACTAGAGATCTCTTCAAAAAAATTAGAGACACCAAGGGGACATTTCATGCAAAGATGGACACAATAAAGGACAGAAATGGTATGGACCTAACAGAAGCAGAAGATATTAAGAAGAGGTGGCAAGAATACACAGAACTGTATAAAAAAAGATCTTCATGATCCAGGTAACTGCAATGATGTGATCACTCACCTAGAGCCAGATATCCCGGAATGTGAGGTCATCAACATGAATAAAGCTAGTGGAGGTGATGGAATTCCATTCGAGCCATTTGAAATCGTAAAAGATGATGCTGTGAAAGTGCTACGCTCAATAATGCCAGCAAATTTGGAAAACGCAGCAGTGGCCATAGGACTGGAAAAGGTCAGTTTTCATTCCAATCCCAAAGAAAGGCAATGCCAAGGAATGCTCAAATTACCACACCATAGCACTAATCTCACACACTAGCAAAGTAATTCTCAAATTTCTCCAAGCCAGGCTTCAACAGTACATGAACTGCAAACTTCCAGATGTTCAAGCTGGATTTAGAAAAGGCAGAGGAACCAGAGATCAAATTGCCAACATTCACTGGATCATCATAAAAGTAAGAAAGTTCCAGAAAACCATCTATTTCTGCTTTATTGACTACACCAAAGCCTTTGACTGTGTGGATCACAACAAACTGGAAAATTCTGAAAGAGATGGGAATACCAGACCACCTGACCTGCCTCCTGAGAAACCTGTTTCCAGGTCAAGAAGCAACAGTTAGAATTGGACATGGAACAACAGACTGGTTCCAAATTGGGAAACGAGTATATCAAGGCTGTATATTGTCACCTTGCTTATGTAACTTATATGCAGTGTACATCATGAGAAATGCTGGACTGGATGAAGCATAAGCTGGAATCAAGATTGCTGGGAGAAATATCAATAACCTCAGATATGCAGATGACACCACCCTTATGGCAGAAAGCAAAGAAGAACTAAAGAGCCTCTTGATGAAAATGAAAGAGGAGAGTGAAATAGCTGGTTTAAAACTCAACATTCAGAAAACTAATATCATGGCATCCGGTGCCATCACTTCATGGCAAATAGACAGGGAAACAATGGAAACAGTGATAAGAGTTTCTTTTCTTGGGCTACAAAATCACTGCAGATGGTGACTGCAACCATGAAATTAAAAGACGCTTGCTCCTTGGAAAAAAAAGCTATGACCAACCTAGACAGCATATTGAAAAGCAGAGACATTACTTTTCCAACAAAGATCCGTCTCGTCAAAGCTATGGTTTTCCCAGTAGTCATGTACAGATGTGAGAGTTGGACAATAAAGAAAACTGAGCGCTGAAGAAAAGATGTTTTGAACTGTGGTGTTGGAGAAGACTCTTGAGACTCTCTTGGGCTGCAAGGAGATCCAGTCTGTCCATCCTAAAGGAAATCAGTCCTGAATATTCATTGGAAGGCTGATGCTGAAACTGAAACTCCAATACTTTGGCCACCAGATGCAAAGAACTGACTCATCTGAAAAGACCCTGATGCTAGGAAAGACTGAAGGTAGGAGGAGAAGAGGATGACAGAGGATGAATTGGTTGGATGGCATCATCAACTTGATGGACATGAGTTTGGGTAAGCTCTGGGAGTTGGTGATAGACTGGGAAGCCTGGCGTGCTGCGGTTCATGGGGTCGCAAAGAGTCGGACATGACTGAGCAACTGAACTGAACTGATCTCACTGTTAGAGAAGTTGAGAAATGTGGTCTCCAGATACATCAGCATAAAACAGCCAAAAGTCAGTGTGTTGGGGTCTGAGTGAGGAGTGATCATTAATTAAAGAGAAAAATGGAGAATAAACACAAAGAAGGGAGAAGTTAAAAGTTTCTGCCACAGAATCATATAAACATTATAGCCAATCAGTACTAGAATTATCACTCTTATGAACCTACTGCACTTTCTTAGTATTCAGAGTTAGTCACGGATACAGCAGAAAATATTCCTGAATTCAATAGTGGATGACACTATATGGTAAATGTGGTTCCTTCTAACCCTGACATTTTGTCATTTTAAAATGGCCTTTCAACAAGTCTTCTCTGCTTAACACACTGTTGGATTGAATTTGAAAGGGACTACTCTATGCCCTGACGTCTCATTCCACTTCTTGTATCATTAGGGTAAATGGCTATATTCTTAACTTCTGTCAGTGCAGATACTATATTTCATTCATCATAATTTAAAGGGGCACCTATTTTTAAAATAAACATAAATGAAATGTTAGTCAAGTCTCAGACCTCAACTCAGCCATAACGCATAGTATTATTCATCTAATATTTATTTTTTCAGAAAGTTAGTAAAAAAAAAAAATTGGTAGAAAGTTAATAGATAATTCTGTAGCATAAATTCAGGTTAAAAATATATAGCTACTGCTTTAACTATTAATTTATATGAGTTATACTAAGGATTTATTATAAATGTCTGTTATAAACCGATATTACAGATAGGCGAAAGTTTCTCCAAATGAGATTATTCATCTTTGGTGGCAGTGGGGGAGGGGATAATATGTGAAGGAAAAAAATTAAAACTTAATCCTGGTTGATTTTTCTGAAGTTGTGACTTTATGACAAAGATGTAATTTAAGTCAACAAAATGGAGGCCTAGGGAGGATATCAGTCAATTTGCCAGTTTCATTCTACTGGTTACTTTTTTCAAACTTTGACCTAACTGTCCCATAAAGATATAGTCTAAGAAGGCTTACTTTATAATTGAAAGTTAAACTTGAATTAAACTACGCAGTGTCTATAAGACATTTCTGTAGGAATTAGAAATTGGAGGATGCCTCCCCCAAAACAATGACTTGTTCAGTTTAGAAAAGGCTGGATTTACAGTTCCGCCCAGACCTTTAGTCACTTTCATGCAGTATACAAATGCACAATCCTCTGCAGCACTGAATCATTTTTGGGGGGACTGAGCAAAGAATTAAATTACCTTAAAGCTTTTCTTCAAAGGCTTCATGTTGTTTCTAATAGAGTACATTTACCGTGCTCGCTTCGGCAGCACATATACAAAAATTGGAATGATACAGAGAAGATTAGCATGGCCCCTGTGCAAGGATGACACACAAAGTCGTGAAGTGTTCCATGTTTCTGTAAAGTAATTAGCCTCCAACTAATAAAAATAAATGGGAAAAAAAAAATAGAGCACATTTACCCTCTTCAGATAAGATAGTAAATTATGGTAAATAAACATGATTTATCTGGATTCACTTTTCAAAATAATAGTAAATCCAATGAGAATTTCAGAATAACTCAAGAGTAGATTCTCTATTTCATTCAGTAGTTAGGGGAATCTTTACTCTTACTCAGGCTTTATTTTTTTAAAAATCACATAAGTGCTCATGAAATTGAAACTCTGATAAACATTGGGAGACTTACCCTCAGTGATTATTTTGATGATTTTCTCTCAATAAAAATTAATTTACTCATGTAAACCCTTACCTGTCTTACACTGACAGACTGTACTGGGAGATGAATTAGATACATTTATGATTGAATTTCAAAAGCTACAAAACATGTATTTATGTATATGCATATATATGCACAACAGTAATTTATTTCTCTTTAGAATAAGTAACGTTAGAGAAAATTTATTATTCAAATCCAGACTCAGAGTTGAGTAATCTAAAAAGGACTTACTTCAAATAACTAGACAAGTATTCAGAATTAAAATTAAATATTTTTCAGAATTCTTCAATCTGGCTGCAAATTAACACATTCATTTTTCCATTGTTTCAAGTAAAAATGATTGAAGTGCTCATGAAAAATCATGCTTCATGTGTGATTAAACTGATTTATTTCTAATTCCATTTACTTCTATAAAATGCTAACATTAAAGGAGCGATCAAAGCTTAAGATGCTGACAGGAAGTTTAGTTTTCAAGTAAAATCATGGGATTGGAGCCCATGCTTGTCTACACCATGATCACTGGCATTTACAGGAAGGAATTTGTGCAATGGGCAGGAAGATTATTGCTAACGCCTTCCAGATTCATGAGACTTGCATTTAACAAACATAACTTTATACTTTTCAAGGCCAACCCTTAGCTAGGAGTCAGGATATAGCCCCTTGGCAATTAGGCTGGGGACACAGGTTATTGACTGACGTACCATGAAATACCACCAGACCTTAGAAGGAGGGCTCACTGCAGAATGTGCTAACTGACACTTAATTGAGACAGTAAGATCTCCATGGCAAATTGTAATATGTAATTTATGCCATTCATGTATCTGCTGCAAACACTCTAATAAAATAAATTATTTTCTAGCACGGAGAAAAATCACAAACTGTTAAACCTTGAAAAGTACAGGATTTATCTCTACCTACAGCCTTTGGAGTTCTGTTCCTTAGTCTTGCTTAAAAATCTTTCTGACCAGTATTTGACTTCCATTCAATATTTAAGGTGCATACTGATTTTTTTTTTTTTTTTTTTTGCATTTTCCTTGGAAGACAGCCTGATAGGTCTTTCTCCACAAGAATGCTTAAATGATTGACAACCGACTTGCAAGTGGAACTGGGTAATCAAAGTGTCTACAAAGCTCCTTTTTATTTGCTTCCTACCCCACACCAACTCTTCTAATTCAGTAATTAATGTCTTCTTCTGGTAACTTAGGAACAGCAAAGGAAATTTACAGATGTGGCCATATTACCCTGTATCAAAACTCCCACTCTGATGTATTCTTTTCTTTTTTTTTTGGCAGCACCACCTGGTGAACCTGGGACCCCTGCAGTGGAAGCACAGAGTCTTACCCACTGGACCACCAGGGAAGTTCCCACTCTGATGAATTCTTAAGATTATTTCTCACTTCTTATGGTGGAGGGAGGAAGTTTTCACGGGAAGTTCCTTCACCCTATCTTGTGGGCAGATTCACAGAAACAGCCAGGGTCACACAATCGAATAGCAGTCAGATTCCTCTCACCACGATAGAGCAGAACCTTTCCCAAGTACTGAGCTCAGAGGAGTCAACAGAATCACACTGAGCTTGTCTGAAGACAAAAAGTCACATCACTCCAGGATCCACCTTACTAACCAGGCCCCAGACCACAGACCTTTCCCTCTTTCTTCCTTTCTTATCAAGCTTTCCTACTATATCTTATACACCATTTAGGTTCTGACATTAGGTTTGTTGATATCAAAAATCAATTCACACTACAGTGTTAGGTATTCACCATAGTTCAAAAGTTTTATCTTTCCCCAGGGACATCAACATTTCAAGGAAGACTTCAAGGAATGCAATTTCCTAGTTGTCAGAGTGAATGTCTAATGGTAGGAATTTTAACCAACCAATAACACAGGATGCCAGGAGTGATATTTCAGTGACTTGCACTCCCTATATCATAGTACATATAATAGTTTTATTTAGTGAGCTCCATCCCAGATACTACACTAGGTATATATGGAAAAGGGCCTCATCAAACAACTTCCTCTGCCTACTTGTAAGGTTGAAGCACACCCAGCAGAATACACACAATATTTGGTTCTAACTAGACTATAAGCTTTGCCTTAGCTGAGTAATTTAAGAATCATTTATTTCACAAAAGTGCTGTGTGTGCCAATTATTGCCTAAGCTTGAACTAGTTTCTGGTGACTCAAAAGTGAATTACACACAAGACTCATGAAATTTAAGGATTTCATCATCCCATGAGATATAGCTCATAGTCAAAACATACAATATATGTATTATTACAAGGCAGGCTATGGAACTAGTCAACACAACCTCCCTTATAACTCATCCTGCAGTAGTGAAGTTTCCAGTTTACTTGTCTGCTCCCTGCCCATCCCCTGATATCCTTGTTGGACAAGACTGTGTCTTACCCATCTTTGTAATTTACTTACCTAATTTCAGGATACAAAATACATTAGATAAGACAGGCAGGTGTGGATAGAGAAACTGACACTCAGAGATGTTGAGGTTTAGTCACAATGAAAAACTAGTAAGATCAGAAATGGACTCAAATCTAGGTCCTCTAGCTCTAGGTGACATGCTCTTACCTTAGCATCATTCATCTGTTGACATTCCTTTTCAGGAATCAGCCTGACGATAATGTACAGGTAAGCATGAATGCTAAGCGTACACACCTACAGTCATTTCTAGTAATCTACAGATCACCTGCATGTAAATTACCTGCTTTGTGGCTTATCTGTTAGAAATGACTGCTATCAGAGTGGTTTCCACGTGCCAATGCCATAAATACAGCTCTGCACCTTCTCCCCTGATTACTGCTTGCACAGGAAATGCAGACCACGAAGATTCTAATATTAGCATAGGAGCAACGTAATTTAAATAACAAATCTGATGCAACCCACCCATTGCCAACTGACAAAATTTAATATAAATGGTTCTTAAGAGATGTATATCCCTGCACTAATACAGAAAATTAATTGTTAATATCCCTACATTAATTACAGATTAAAGTTTATTATAAATACTTTGTTGTAATTTACATTAAGACATTCTGTTTTCAGCAGGGGTATTTTAGAATATTGATATGTTCTCTCCTCTCTGAAGGTGCACACCTCCACTGTATAACCTTCACTCTTGGAGGCCCCAAAACTCATGTGATCTTAGAAGGTCAATCTGGGAAACGCAGCCCTCTCTATTCAAATTGCCATGACACCATTCCATGGAAAGACTTGCTAGAGACCTGCCAATAGTAAACCTTCCAGGTGAGCAATAGCATCTTTCCACATACAGGGAGCAAATTCAGAGTTGTCACAAGTGGCCATTTAATCAGGAAATGATTCTCTAGACATCACTCGTGTGATTTATTTTTCAACATGTAAGTTCTCAGGCATGATTGCAAAAGACCAACCGCAATGAAGTTATAAAATTAAACATACACACACAGAGAAATAAGACTCTGGTGACTTAAAAACATTTTTTTTTTTTGGTTCCTTCTTTCACCAAGCTTTTTCCTATTCCATCCAGGTGGAGAGGACCACAGAACAATCTGAGGTAGCAGAGGGGTCACCAGCACAGCTCTGAGAACCACGGGTAGAGTTTTCATGAAGACTTAAGTAGATACAAAGTCTTTTGTCCCTTCAGAATAAAAAGTCCAGCACACTTGACAATGAACCTCTCATTTTAAACCTTGAGGGTTTTAATTTTATACATAATAGAGTTTGAAAATGAACCTATCGTATAGTTTTGCTCAGAATTCAGATTTATATTATGTACTCCTACAGATGCCCTAAAATGTGCTCAAGTGGCAGGGTGTTGATGACGTATACTAAAGTGGCAATCCTAACAGCTATCTGCATTGCACAAACTACTTTAGCAAACTACTGCAGGAAACCCTTTTCAATCGGCACTAAAGACAAGCAGTTAAACATATATAGTAGCCCAGCTAGTTAGTTATCATCTTGTTCTCACTGGGAAGAGACAGTTATCTCAAGACAAGCATATGCAAACTTGGCGTGGAGGGAAAGGAAAAAAGTGAACGTATATTCAAGGTTTTCTAAGGCTATTTAAGATGAGATAATTGCCCTCCTATTACCTGGTTCTGAAGATTACATCGCAAAGACTAAATAACTTTGTGTGTGTGTGTGTATAAAATCACATACAGCAAGTGTAGTCATTAATTGGGAGAACAGAATGAATGGGGTATCTGACCGTGAAAAAGACAAGATAAGAAACATTAATCAAGCAGCATTTCATCTCCATTTACATCAACTTCCTGAAGAAGCACCTCCAAAACTAATATGTTAGCAATATAAACAAAATCATAATTAATGAGATAAATTTATCTCTTTTATTTTTAATGTAACATTTGTTCCATTGACAAAACAATTTTTCTCCATTTCATGTTTGAAGAAAAGATCCAACGTGTCATTTCAAAATTTGGTTTGGCTTTGCCACATTGCAGTTATCCAAGCCAACAGATTCAGCACAGCATACCATTTTAATGTAATGATATACCACTGCTTCTAGACCAGCAATAAGAGGAACATCCAAAAACAGGCATAAAACACCCATGAAGAAATGACAGAGCTTGAAGTCAGCTTGAATAATATCTGAATCATAAATTCTTGCAAGTGGAGGGAGAAAAAAGAGAAATGGAGAAGCAAGGAGGAGGGGAAAAGAGCAGATGAGTGGCTCATTCTACCCACCTCCAGCACTGAATTTAGGAGCTTTATGCACTTTCCTATTTCTTACTGACAGGACTCCACGTATATATCAACTGACCCACAATCATGGATGCATTAGAAGCTCTGCCTCCTCTGTATTGAGAGGGAAGAGTGTGCCCAGTTTGGTACTCATGCATTTTGCATTCTGGCTACAACACACGTGTATGTGCACAGTTGTATATAATGGATAACGGTGCATGTTTTGCACCATTCACATTGGCTTTCTTCAAACTTCATTTTCCTTCCCCAGATATCTGCTGCCTGTCTTCGTTCCTGCAGAATGTCACCATTTGATGGGAACTCTGTAAATCCATATTTAGTGCCTGGGATACACCCTTTCCTCCTAACACCCTCAAGATGGCTGAGATCAGCACTTCTGTCAATAGTTTCCAGGTTTGAAGTCTGGGGAACCAGGCTACCTCTGGAATTTTCATCACAGATGAATAAAGCTTGAGGAACACCACAAAACCCATCCTTTCTGATTAGCACATCCAGCTAGAAACTCTAGTATCTTTGACCACTCCTTTCCTTTTTGTCAATATTTAAATTGGGATTTAGGATGGGTATGTTGCTAAAAATCTGGAATTCTTAAAACCAAAAACAGAAAATATAATATGATGATACACTACGTTACACATTCAAGGGGAAAAAAATGCCCTCAGAAGGCCAGATGCAACGTTTCCATCGGCACGTCAGGGCGGTGTCCTTTGTGCTACTATACATATAATGTGCTCTGAGGGGCTTTCATACCCACTCCAGACTGTAAACACCTTGGCAGCTGAAGTCACACACAGCATCCAGAACATGGGAGGTTTTCTATAAATGTCTACAGAATTCATTGGCAACATCAGCAGCTTCTTTTAAATATTGGGGGTCTGACTCCCCTTTCTTATGTTTATTATTTTCACTTGGGAATATCTAAGAAGATTTGCCTTTCCAGCCCAAGAACTAGATGAGCATCAGGGAAGAAAAATCATTAGAGAGGTAAGAGAATTCTATAAACAATTCCAGGCCCTTGACTTTGAACCCTCCAGGCTCCTGTAAGTAGGCAGCTTTTTAGGAGCAGGCTACCCCTACTTTGACCTTTAAGCTCATTTTTAACACTAACCACTATGGCAGACATTAAGAAGACCCAAGAAGCACAAAGCGTCTGCAGAGCTAAGCAGAGCAACTCCTTGTACCCAAGATGAACTTTTTCTACACTATATTTGTAGATTGGATTTATCTCAAAGCTAAGCGAGATATGGGGGAAATTAGGTATCTGAACAATTATTACTTGGTGAGAGAAAGGTGGAGTAACTATAAACAAGCAGAAGAAAATCCAGGTTTTAAACTGCCTTTTAAGTATAGTTTGAAATTGTGTAGTTAGTACCCTGTGGTCAGCACAGCTTTCTGGAATGTAGCATATCTGTGAGCAAAAACTTTTATGTAACTTATATGCTGGATATTTGCATGTTTTATTTCCAATACAGCTCTCTGGAAAGAGTTTTGAAAGCCATAAGAAGGCTTAAATAATGGTATACAATGAAAGACTAGATGGCAATTAGAATGTTCAAGTGTGTTATTTTTGCTCTAAAAAGAAATATCAGAAATATAGTTTCTGTAATGATCTCATTTTCTGAAAGGAATCCAATTGCAGACAGAGAAGCTTTCGTAGAAGCTAGGGATGTATAGCTTAAGAAACACTGATTTAAAGTGAAGACTTAGGATCACATTAACCATTGTTCTCCTGGAAATACCTAGTTAATTATTGATAAACACCCTGATGTCAGATCAGGTTCAATATCCAGGGCTCACACTGCCTGGT
This sequence comes from Cervus canadensis, assembly GCF_019320065.1. Taxonomy (NCBI): domain Eukaryota; kingdom Metazoa; phylum Chordata; class Mammalia; order Artiodactyla; family Cervidae; genus Cervus; species Cervus canadensis. The sequence continues at coordinate 43,546,251 of NC_057400.1, forward strand.
TTTTTTGGTGACCTACATCAATAGCTATTCAAATGTTCAGGTGGCTTCCATTTCAGGTTTTATTTATTTTGGTTTACATTTTTTTCCCCTCATAATAGAGCACAAGATCATTCCCACCTGCATTGTTCCACAAAGGTTACCCAGCACACATTAGAAGCATGTGGCCCATGAGCCAAATATAGCACATGTCTGTGTTCGTTTTGGCTTCCAGATGTTTGATAGATTTCTTTAGATATTGGATATGTTTTCCTGTTTGCAAGAGTTCTCACCACTCCCTAATGCTTTTACCCACATATCTACAATTAACTTCTTAGTCTTTAAAGACACTTGATTGGAAAGCCCTAGCCTAGCTAGAGTCTAGGCTTTCCCTGATGCAAGAAATATTCTTTATTCCATGCTATTCCTCTCCACATTGTTCTCATATTTCACTTGACTGATTTGATTTAGCACTAAAACTTCACAAACATTCATTCATTGTTTGTTGAGCTTCTTCTAGATGTCCAGGACTAAACTGGGCACTGGTGACAAGTGTCTACTGGTGATGCATCATGCCTACACTCACAGAGCCTTCATTCTTGATGGGGATGAGAGTGCATTTGGACAAAAAGCAAATACTTCTAGGTGGTGATAAATATGATGTAAAGAAAAATGAAGCAGAGGAAGAAGATCGAGAATGACAGGGGATGCTATTTTCAACCGGGTATTAGGAACATTCTCTCTGACAAGGTGACATCTTAGCACACACCTGAATAAACTAATAGGATGAACCACAGGCAGATCTGTTTGAAGAACTTCCCAAGCAGAGGTCTCCTCTTAGAGAGAGTGTTGCCTTCTTAGAGGTAAGAGTGCTAACTCTAGAATAACTCTTGGTTTCCTCAGTTGATTATAAAAGAAAATTACCAGTGGTTTTTTACTTAATTCTGTATTTTTTACATTTAGTTTTTTTTTAATGAAGTGAAATATAAATCAGTAATTTTCAAACTCTTCCTTCACTATTACAACTTGACTTGATGCTTACAAGGATAATAGAAATGTACTCTTCTAAAGGAAAGCGTCTATTGAAAAAACTGATTTTAGAAAATTCTCTCACTAAAAAATTGCAAGGTTTCTTCTAACAGCAACAATAATGACTAACAAACAATGGCATGATTATGCAAAAAAGAATCATATTCCTTTGGCAAGTACCTTTTAAATAATACAAAAAAAATGAACACTCTACCTTTTTAAAGAAAGAGTAAGTAGTGGTTGTAAATGAGTAATTAAGGAAGCATAATCTTTGTGTTTTAAGATAGCAAAAATTTCTAAAGAGATCTGAGAAATCATTTATATCAATTCTTACTTTGGAATAATAAGAAAACTAAAGCTCTGAGGGATTAAGTGGCTTGTCCAAGGACAAAGAATCATTTATTGGTCAAGCTAGAATCTGAACCCAAGGTTCCTAATTTTATTTATTTTTTTTCTTTCTTTTTTTTTTTTTAATTAATTAATTTATTTATTTTTTCAGTGGGTTTTGTCATACACTGACACGAACCAGCAATAGATTTACACGTATTCCCCATCCCGATCCCCCCTCCCACCCCCCTCTCCACCCGACTCCTCTGGGTCTTCCCAGTGCACCAGGCCCGAGCACTTGTCTCATGCATCCAGCCTGGGCTGGTGATCTGTTTCACCATAGATAATATACATGCTGTTCTTTTGAAACATCCCACCCTCATCTTCTCCCACAGAGTTCAAAAGTCTGTTCTGTACTTCTGTGTCTCTTTTTCTGTTTTGCATATAGGGTTATCGTTACCATCTTTCTAAATTCCATATATATGTGTTAGTATGCTGTAATGTTCTTTATCTTTCTGGCTTACTTCACTCTGTATAATGGGCTCCAGTTTCATCCATCTCATTAGAACTGGTTCATATGAATTCTTTTTAATGGCTGAGTAATATTCCATGGTGTATATGTACCACAGCTTCCTTATCCATTCGTCTGCTGATGGGCATCTAGGTTTCTTCCATGTCCTGGCTATTATAAACAGTGCTGCGATGAACATTGGGGTGCACGTGTCTCTTTCAGATCTGGTTTCCTCAGTGTGTATGCCCAGAAGTGGGATTGCTGGGTCATATGGCAGTTCTATTTCCAGTTTTTTAAGAAATCTCCACACTGTTCTCCATAGCGGCTGTACTAGTTTGCATTCCCACCAACAGTGTAAGAGGGTTCCCTTTTCTCCACAGCCTCTCCAGCATTTATTGCTTGTAGACTTTTGGATAGCAGCCATCCTGACTGGTGTGTAATGGTCAAGGTTCCTAATTTTAGACTGATATTCTTACAACTGTATATATTCCATTCCAATAATGAAGTTAAAAAATCAAAAACTACTATTAAGACTTGTTATCTTCTATGTTGTGAGCTAACACGCAATGACTGCAATGAGTTTGATATTTTCTCAGTGTATCCACTATGCCCTCCACTCCTTGACTACAGGAATGTGAAAGCATGTTCTATCAGGAAGGCTAATTTGTACCTCTCTATATCAAACACCCCAAGCCCCAGTTTATGGTTATGAAGGGCAAGATTAATTTAGGAATTTCACAGATGCTTTAGAAAGGCATTAGTGCAGCCTCTTGGAGCAGAAAAAACAGATGTCTAAGAAACAACACTTAATAGAGTCTAAATCCTGTTCTGGGTCTTTGCAGATGGTGATCATGGGAAAGAGGAACCCAAGTCAGCTGGCTCAGTTGATGCAGAATCACTGGGTTGCTAAGTCCATTCTGATCTCCATCTTGCATATGTCTAATATGTCAATTTACTGCAGAAATAGTCATTATTTCTTTGCTCATATTCTTACTTTTAAGGGAAAACACATATCTATGAAATATCTTATAAATTAGTTGAAAATTGTTATAAAACATCAATATATAATAATTTTAAAGAGTTCTTCAAATTAATTTGATTTTCAAGATTAACATAAACCTAAGTTACCTAGTTACTTTTTTGCTGACACCTAAAATTAAATTATTGATCATTAAAAATCCCTATCACCAATAAGATAATATTTAAAAATGCTATATATTTTACTGTCAGCATAATAGCATGATATTATTCTTTGCAAACTTCCTATTAATAACATAAAATGTCCAAATCTTTAGTTTCAATATCTATATAGTAAACTCACAGAAATGTTATCAATTGTGGATCCCAGTTCAGCTTAGTTCAATGGATACATACTGAGTTTCTACTATGTGCTAAGAAGATAATAAAAATATTATCTATTTTTATTACATATTATAATATAGATATTATATACATCTATATCATAATAAAAATATTATTGAAATGATCAATCCCTGAACTCAAAGAAGTTAGATTTGACTTAGCGTTTCAGTTTGATGTCAGAGGCCTGATAATTTTTTATTTATTTATATTTTATTTAGATTATAGTGAATCTCATCCACCCAAAACTAATCCAACAGCACAGGCCTTATGCTTTAGGTATATGCTATGGACCTGGATAATCCCATTCATTTGAAGCAAGCGGGACATGCTATATTCTGAAGAGAACACATGGAGAGGAAGTTCTGGCTTACACATAACAGGCTTTCAATAAAATCCTGATAATTGACCCGTACCTCAGTTCTTCTGTTCCAACTTGGTAACCAAGGAAGACATCTCCCACAGTGAAACCCTTTCAGAATATCAGCAACCTCCATGCTGTACCCCTCTGACATAATAGGGATTCCAAAAATCCAGTGCTACAGAAGAGATGAGAAAAGCAACAGGATTCAGGGAAGTTTCTAGCAGCAGTGAAATCAAAAGTGTTTGGCAATTATATATATGAGCCATTTGAAATCAGACATTGCTAATCCAGGAATGGTCTGAATACATATTATGCAAATATTCACATGGGTTCATATTAAGTTTTAGTGCACACCTTTATCCTCTGTAAATCTTGAGAAGCAAAACATGGCAACTTGATTTATTCTAGAAAATAAATAGTCAGAAAAAAACAATCAACTCTTTCTCAATTTCTGAAGGAAAGCATTGCAACATATATATACAGAAGTTTTAGATTAAATAAACAGCTTAATGTTGAATATATTTTTAAAAATTAAAACAGAAAAAAAACTTTAAGATAGGATAGTTTTTAAATTGAAATACTGGATGGAGAGATGAAATATCCAGTAGTGTTCTTTTGTCCCAAAGATCTTTCTTTGAAAGAATTTATGGTCTGGGGAAGAGTATATAATTTATCCCTGCCAAACAATTGCTTTACTTTGTTAAAAATCTGTATGTCTTTATTTTGATATTTTTAAATAATAAAATAAAAAAGAAATATACTCAAGCAAAAAAAAGCTATATCACTTTTCTAAATATAATAATGGCTTACAGATTCTGAATTGTAGCAAATATCCTGAAATTTTAAGTCAGTGATATGAATATTCAATTAAAATTTTAATAACGAGATATGGCCTAAATGTATCCTGCAAGGACACCAGATGTTTGAACACAGACAAAAATTCAGATATATATTTAAACTATTAACTCAAATGTAATATGAAGTAATATAAAATACTAAAACTTCTTAGAGTGTACAGTCCAGCTCCTTTACTTTAAAAGGGAAGAAACAGAAAGCCGGGTAATTTCTTTCACTCACTTTCACAAGACTGCATAGTTTACTAGCAGAAGAGAACTCGGCTTTTGCTGATGCTTACCAGTAAACTGTGCTACCTCTCATTAGCGTACTGAGTTTTTAAATAATAGTGAACTACTGATTAGCCTGTACCTTATTAAAAATGAGAACATTGACTTAGACTTTTCCAAAAAGAATGTTTTAAGTAAAATGGGTATCTGCAGTTAAGAACAAGAAACTGCCAGAAAAAGGCAGGAAGAGGAGAGAAACATTTAATCTGCTTCAATATTTTGACTAATTCTGAATATCTCAATAATTCAGCATTTTGTCACTCAACTTAGACATTCAATCCATGATGCTAAATGCAGTTAGAAACAATGATCTGTGAGAAGAAAATCCTCAATATTCAAGACAGTATTTTTTTTATGTATCTAGTAAACATTGAAGAAAACAAGCTAATTCTGATATGGGTAGATTGAATTAAGTCCACAGAGGTAAGCAATTGAAAGGAAAATTAATTATCATATTTTGGAGTTGTATACAGTCGGCAGCCCTGGAATTTGTAGCCACAACAAAGACCACAAACATACAAGGAAAAGGCACAGCGTTAGATAGCATCTATCGGACCGGCCCTATTGCAATTGATTCCGTTTCTAGCTTCTCTCTGACCCCACTGTTACCCTCAAATCCCACTCAGCTTCCATGCCGAGTTTTTTATTCTGCTGCTGTTTTCTCTCCACATAGCTTCTTTCCAAACCACCATCCATGTTCCACTCATCAACCACCGCTTTAGAAAGCTTCAGGCTGGATGGCCAGGCATGAAGTGCTGGCAGGTGGTGTAGCTGTTAGCCAGCCTTGTGTATCACAGGAGATCTGATGCTATCAAATTCCTTTTCCCCCAAAGACTAAAGAGAGCAAGCCTCTGTGAGCATGCAGGAGGGGGATGAAAACAGTTTGTCTCCTGAGCAGCCAGCCTTTGTCATATTACAAATGAAATCACTTCGGAAATTTAGAGAATTAATATCATAATGAAGACGGGAGTACCCATTAGGGTGGTCTAATGTTGCTCTGGAGAAATGTGATGGATGCCCAGTGGCTGCAAGCCCTTATTTGCAGAGAGTCACCTCTGCAGTTGCCATTATTAGGAAGATGTCTGAAGCAGAGGATCAGACACAACCATCGCAAGATGAGATAGTGTTTGACTGGTTTCCAGGGAACCGAAGGATACAAGCTTAGTTGTACCTGTCACTATGGCTCCCAGCATTTTCCCCCCTTAATGTCTTTTTTAGCTGTAGGAAGTTTCTCTTTAAAGATTCAGTGCTTCCCTAATGGCGTAAAGTGAGTAATGGAAAGCATATAAAAATGTTACCTAGATTACAAATGGATTCGGTCTATTTTAAGGCAATGTGTGCTAGTCCTAAAGAATGATTTTGTTTAGATTTACTTTTCTCTTCAAAATAAATTTAGCCAAACACTTTGAAATGAACACACCACTGGCATTTGCATGTTCATTTAGCCTTCTATGTTAAATATCTCTTGCTTTCCATGGCAATATACATGCCTACTCAAAAGCTGATCTGCCTTTGATGTTCCTTTCTGTACTAAAGCCTAGAATACAGTACTTTCAGGAATTATTGCAAAATGTAATTGAATCATCCTTTCTCTCTTGTACTGCTTGCCAGTGACATCAGTATACATAATAGGAAATGGGAAAGTTCCAAAATCCCACATCAATTCCAGATTAGATAAAAAGGAAGAAATTTCTCTGAGAAAAATTTGGAATGGTATATTGAAGGGAAAGGCTAAATAGTTCCTGGACAGTAAAACCATGTACCTACTTTTTCTCCACTTCACAACTAGTCCTTTTGTCTCTTAGATCTGAACTTTCACTATTTGTATTTCTTGTTACTATGCCTCCCAGCCACTGAGCAATATCCCTGCTCAGCCATATTTTTCTTCCAATGTCTGTCCCTTTTCAAGACAGCTTTATAGAGTAGTTCATTCTCTTGATGAAGTCAAATGCAATTTTTTATTTGAGGCTGCTATAAGGATACAAGCACCCAGATTTTGGAAGTCTTGGTCGATTACAAATGGGAACAACTCAGAAATTATTCCCAGTATGAAGAAAGAAAAAAAAAGGGCTAAACTTGTTTATTTACTAGTTAGGGATTAAACTTGGACTGTCATAGGATTTGGTTCAGTGAATGTCTTGGTTCTTTCTGTTGGGCTACCTTTCATTTCCTGTTCTCTTCTATATTCAAAACCTTTCAGGAAAGCCAACCTAAAGGGTCAATAAAATCTCTTCCATGGAAAATGGTGAACCAAAACCAAGGTTCATCAAAAAGATGAGCTAACTACTGTCTGAGTTGTCTCTGGTCCCTTTTGAAGCGGACACAAATAACTTCATTCATAAATCGTTATTATCTTTTGAAAACAGTAAATTCTACTCACTCTTCAAACACGAAAGGTTGCCGATTATCCGTATGCATACCTTGCATATCCATTTGGTACTCATTATATTTCAAATTTGCACTTCTTCACCTATCTCATGTCTTTAACCTTATCACATATCCAAGTCATTTTCCCCCAGCTAGATTTTAGTCTTCCTAAAAGCAATAAATATTTGTCATCATAGTACTGAGTCCAATATTAGGTGTATTGTGAGGACTCCATAAATATTTGCTAAATGAAATAAAACTGATATAACCAGTAAATGCTATGAACTCTGTAAAACTCAATGTAAATAAACAAATCCCCTATGAAGAAGGGAGGGTATATGGTCACTCCTCTGTATTGTCTTACATTTCCTTCCAAGCTGTGACATGCACATTCTAATAATAAAGAAATGCCTCCTCCAGAACACAAGTGAAAATGTCCTAATGAAAGTAATGTACCCCACCAGCATACAGACCCTGAGAACAACAAATGTGATCTTGGCCAGAGAAGAATCTAATGAAAACAATCACATTAAACATAGCTCTTCCCTGCTCAGTGCTCAGTAAGTGAGCAGCAGGCTTTCTCTGTCTAGCTTACAGAAAACAGGAGGTAGCAGTTTGCAAGGAGCAGCGTTTTAATGTGATTGGACTATAACAGACAATCTATTTACAGCATGCTCTGGGGAGCTTATAAACAAATGTTGAGTAATTTCAGCCAGCAGTAATTACCCTTGCAGCTGACAAGGATAGCATGAGACTTTCTCCTTCACCTTCAGCCCAGTCCAGAAGGCAGTGTACACAATGCCACTTCTAATTATTTCTGCATTTCTATGGCTAAAGACCAAAGTGTGTTATTAGAGAACATTTTAGAAGCTTTTTAAAAGCTTATTTATTAGGACAATTAAAAGTCATCACTATGACAGCAAATAAAAGGTTCCATTCTCAGGAATGCAGTATCAAATGAGCTTCTGCCCACTTACCTTTAAGGCAATGTGGACTTGTTTTGTGCTATTCTTAAGAGCCAGAGACTAAAGCTTGGTAATAAAAAGAAATGATATCTGGGATGCATTTGGTTTAATTCTGAGATATGCCTTTTGCTCGTAACAATTTCCAAGCAATGTAGAGCATATAACTGAACTTATTTCTCAAAAAGCATAGAATTTGGAAATGTGTGTTGCTTGATTACAGACGCTGTTGGAGATAAAATATACATAGTCATACTCTCTCTCTTCTTCTACCTCTCACCAGAGGCACTAGATTACCCTGACTGGTTAAAAAGGTTTTATCTGGAGGGGTCACTTATATTGCATCAGTGTGACATAAGGAAGATGTTAAAAATTCAGAGATCTAAAAATAAACCTTTGGCAGAAAGGCTTCTAACAGAGTACTGAAGGAGTAAAACAATTATGCAGAGCAATCACCCTGAGCGTTTGTAATTAACAATCAAATTACTTCCCAGAAGTGTCCAACAAGAGAACTTTTGTTGAACATTTCTATACATGCCAAACTACCCCAAAGTAATTGGGGAATCAATGAACTGTGGTGTGTGCTGGTTCTCCAACACCACGGACAGTTTGGCGTTCACTGAGCTTCTGTCCGCCTGGGTAGGTTCTGTTCAGACCCCTACGATAGGAATTGACAGCAGATATCTAATCCTGCAAAGTATATTATTTACATTTTTTGATACGTTACATTACATTACATTCTGTCATGTTGCGTTTCATCAACAACGGATAGAATGTTGCATAACTTCATGTGACATGATGACAGATTCTCTCACTCTTCCTCTCTCTCTCACACTACAAAAACACACCACAAACTTTTAGAAACCGTGTCTGAGGGAATACATTTGAATTTGGCCCTAAAAGGATTCTACAGGCTTTTTGATGATGACCAAAGCCATGGGTCTTTCATGACAATAATATCATGTTGCCCTGCACAGCGACAGCTAAGTTTATTCAATGTATATGTTGCTACGTGTTTGTAAAGATTTTTAAATGTGTCATTAAGATATACAATGGACCACAAAAGCAGTTTCTGTATGTTAAACAATATGCTGAAAATTAGCCTCCTGGAAAGAAACGTTCAGAAAACAAATTTGAGTTTAACAACACACCATCACATGCACATCCCTGCCACTGCTCTGCTCTCCTTGCTGAGATGTGGTTGGCAGATGGACAATAATTTGTCCTTGTTCTTTAGACTGGCAGGTGTCACTTTGGCCAATGTGGGATGTGAGTGACAGATATTTTACAGACTTAGAAATGAGAATGCAGAAATCCAAGAGTACCTCTGGGATTTCCCTGGTCATTTGTGGGCAGCACAAGGGCAGGGCAGGCCTCTGTGCTAACACAGGACTGCTGGTTGCTGCCACCGCTGCAAGCTACTGCCGATTCAGAGCATTTTGAATAATATTTCTATTAGCAAGGGTGTGCTTCTTTGATGGAAGCATGCAGAAAGCTGCTCTCCAGGCTGTCCACTGTATATCATAAACTGCTCTAATTGTTTTCCTGTGCTTTAGTCAGAAATCTGGTAAAAGCTGATTTCAAGGTAAAATTGCTTACAGACAGCACTTTGGAACATGCAGGTATTCATACACATTAATATGATTTAACAAAAAGCTGGAAGTTTGTTTCCCTCCTCCATCTAAAAGGGTCAAATTATTTTAGTTTTGCCAAAAAAAAAAGAAAAAAGAAAAGAAAAAACTTATTAGAAGATATTTAAGGGATGATAATGGGAAATAATAAACAGTAACACAAAAACAAGAGTATGTCTCTTTTCTACCTGGATATAATTGGGAATTTATTTTAGGGGGGTTGATCTAATTTCTATATATTAAAATTAAAGGGAAATTAAACATTTAAATTGCAATGTAATAAGAAAACAAGATATAAATCTTCATGTATATCTAAGCTATATTTTAAGCATGGAATTTTAGGCTCACCTTTCTCAATGAGGTAAGAAAAATTGTTTAAAAATACAATTATCCAAATACAATAATATATAAACATGCATATATTTATATAGTCCTGAGGGTTATAAGAATAAACTATTAATAAGTAAATTATGCAGTGTTTGAGGGTTATAAGAATAAATGGCTAAAATCAGCAAAAAGTCTAAAGACTTTGCAAACAAAATATTCTCCAAAATTTATAGGAATATAGTTAAAGCAGAAAGATAATTATTTTTAAATATGATTGAAAACTATTAAGGTACTTATTTTTTTTTAAAAAATATGATTTTTGATGATAAGATTCCAAAGAAAGGAATTTCTTCTAAGTTTGAGTCATCCCTGAAATTTACATACCATAAACACAATACTAGATTTGTGCTTTTTGTTAAGATAACAGCAGCTATACTGAGATACACCTCTGTTCGTTACATGTGCAGAACTGAGGGAGTTTACCCAAACCAATTTGATGCAGAGAGGGTGCTTTTTTTTTTTTTTGAGAGGATGCATTTTTAAAAATCAAAGTTCTTAGTTGCAATTGCTTAAAAGAACAATTATATACAATGATACACAGCAATATGAAAACTAAGTTTTAGTTACAGGGATAGTTATCTGACTTCATTTTGCATTAATTTCCTCCAGACCACTGCTGAAATATTACCTTGCAAAATTAAAATGGAAACCATATGCTGATCAGGGAAAACAATGTCAGAGCACATTTCAACATTCACAGAAAGAGTTAACACTGAAACTATCTCCAAAGAGAAAGAAGATATGTTGACTCAGATTGATGTTCGAATATGTTGTTTAATGTCATTTGCCAAATGTTGTTTCATTTTTAAAGCAATTACTTATGTTAAATAAATTGAAGCATGCATGCAAGCAGCATGATATGAAATTAGCACTTTACTGCAACTTCAGGAACAAAAATAAGACTTTTTCCCCCATGAATAACTAAAACTTCTCCGAGAAAAATAATAACATACTGAAAAATAACATACAGTCACAATTACTTTTTTTTTCTCTACTTACTAATGCAAAGATAAATTGTTCTTCCTTGGAAATCAAATATTTTCCTAACCACCGTGTTTCTTTAATTAAACGGTATTCTTTATAGTGATCAAATATAATTAGCAGTAACAAGTATTTAATGAAAACAAACTGCTACTCCCAAACCTTTACTATATGTTTTGTCTAAATTCCACAGATGCTCCAAGGATCACTGTTTCCATCACAAGTACAAAAGCAAGCCACCTACCCCCACATCCTACCCATCCCTATTTGCCTGTGGCGTTTAAAACAACAGTAAAAACAACAACCAAAACTTCTGTAATTCCAAGGACTTTAATTCACATTAAATATTTCTGCTCCACTCAAGGCATTTCTTCCAAAGAAGCTTAACACTTAGCAGTTCAAATATTTCATCAATTTCTTGTTCAAAAATCCCATTTGATATCTTCATATAATGAAGCATTACTCTGGTATCTTTATTAGTAAGTGACCAAAATAAGAATAAAAGTGCCCATGCTGGACTCATTGACAGCTAGGTTCTATACTAAGTCTTCTGTAGTTAATTGTGAGCGAAAGGGGGTTTGGTTTTGCAGCCTCATAAAACTTTTCCCACATGGCTGAATCCACGGTCAGAAGACGTTAGGCAACATTAACTGCCTGCACGTTTCTGCAAGGCTCTCGAGGAACAGCTTGGCGCTGGGGCTCCAATGCTGAGAACCTTGGGACATAAGACATCAGCGCCTACCTTTCATCTTTGCTGAGATTTGGAGTGGGTTCAGACCATAGAGGCTTCTTAATTCTTACTAATTCATTTGCTTTCCTGATTCACTTGGCTTGGGATAACCTAAGAATGCTAATGAACCTGCAAGGGGAGCTCTTAGTCCCTTGCCTTTGAATGTGCTCGGCATGGATCGAGGGCTTTCGGTGAATCTTGCAAGAGGAAAAGAACCTTATTAGCGCTGATTGCTAGGCATGAGGCTTCCTCTAAAACTTGCTTTTGTGTTTTAACTCTTGCTTTCTGCTGACTAACAGGGGAGAAAAGTTAGATTATTTATACAAATGATGTATGATGGATATTTCTGGAAGCTGGGGGGATGTCTTTGTGGTGAGATTTAAATCAAACCCTAGCCACTAACTTTTGGTTGGTGTCCAACAAGCAACTGTGTTTCCTACTCATTTCTGTAACTGATGCTGAGTTCTTTTTTCCCATAGATAAACACACTCGTGTACCAGGGAGGGAGAGTTGTCCAAAGAAACATTCAAAGCCTCTTTTAAAAAAAGGAACTATTTTAAGATTTAATTTACACTCCAGTTCTCAAGTTCAGAGGCATTTCCTGTGGTTTTGGAATTCTGATGAATTGGCACTTTTGCTTTTACAATTAGTGTGCTGTGGACCTTTAACTTCTACCTAGGTAAGAATTTGTGTTTGAGATGAAAAAGTCAATAAATGAACTGGGCAAAGTGATGTGTTTTAGTGATGCAATAAAAAGGGCAATTTGGGTCTACTATTCTAGCCGAAAGTGATCGTTCTTTAGATCTTGGGATACCAAATTACCGACCAAATTAAATTACTCCCTTGTTCGGTTGTAATTGTGGTTTCACATGTTTAGTTTTCACATGTTCATGCACAGACTTCCCATGCACATGCTAATCAAAGTTATATTCAGCAGCTGGGAGGAAATACATGCACCAAGGGGCAGAAGAGGGCTTGACTCAAGAATTAGAAAGGGACCGTGGTGGCAGAGCAGAGTGCTAACACACTCTGGTACTTTACAAGAGGTGTGTAACCTCTGATGTCATGTGCTTATCCCCCATCTGGGGGCTCTCTTATCATGATTTTAAATTTTCTCCACATTCTGAGGGACCGGTGCAACCCACGACATCCATATGTGATGTTAGCAAGTGAGCAGCATGGGCCCAGGCCACAAAACTAAGCCATAAATCATTGCCACGTTTAGAACATACAGAATACCAGCATGCTAGAGCAGAGATGAGCATAGAGCTCATCCAATCCCACTCCCAGGGATTTAAAGATGACAAAACCTAGGACCAAGAAGGTTGGAAGACTTGTCTAAGGTCAAACAGCTGTTTAGTGACAGAGCTAAGAAGAGAATTCAGTGTTCAGAAACCAAGTCCAGTGCTCTGTGTAAGACTTAGCACAACGAGCACTCGAATTTCCATACAGCTGTTCCGACGTTACAGCGCACATGTTCAAGGGCTTAAAGCTAACGAGAGTATTTTAGCAGTAAGCTGTCCTTTCAAGCTCACCACTGCTCTTCTCCCTCCACTTCCTGTTGCCTGAAACCATGAGCTCTGCTTCCATTTTGACTCTTTCCAAGGACACCCCCTTTGAAGTCTTCCTGGCCAGAGAGTGTCTCCACCTAAGCTGACAAATCAGAGAACAAATTTCCACCCATTTATTTTCTTCATATCACACTATGCCCCTCTCTCTTTGGGAATGTCATTTTTGACCAAACTGGGCAAACCTTTACCAAAATAAAATTTACTTACCATTTATTTCTAAATCCATGAAATCACTTGCTCAGTGCAATTTCATAAAATCTGTCACTTGACATTTTATTTTATATTGGAGTATGACTGAAAGCCATTCAACTTGAGAAACAATTATGAAAAACACATAAATGCTTCCATCAAGGGAACATGGTCATTTCAAAGAATACAGAACAATGATTAAGAGCTGTTAAGTAAGTAAGTAAAGTCGCTCAGTCATGTCTGACTCTGCGACCCCATGGACTGTAGCCTACCAGGCTCCTCTGTCCATGGGATTTTCCAGGCAAGAGTACTGGAGTGGGTTGCCATTTCACCTGGGCTTAAATCCCTAGCCCCCATCCTCACTATGACCTTGAGTAAGGTATTTAAACTCATTAAGCCTCAATTTTCTCTTCTATAATATTTAAGGCTTATGGAGTCCTTCAGAATGCCTAGCACATAATAGTCTCTCAACAAATGTTAGTTATCAGTGCTATTATTGTTTTCATATTATTATTATTAGTGGCCTTGTTATTCTACTGGTATAAATAATATTAAGGGTTTCCCAGGTGGCACTAGTAGTAAAGAACCCACCAGCCAATGCAGGAGACATAAGAGACATGAGTTCAATCCCTGGGTTGGGAAGGTCCCCTGGAGGAGGGCATGGCAACCCATTCCAGTATGCTTGCCTGGAGAATCCCATGGACAGAGGAGTGTGGAGAGCTATAATCTATAAGGTCGCAAAGAGGACATGACTGAAGTGACAGCATGCACGCACACTCCAGTAGGGAATAAATAAAGGAATGCTGCTGCTGCTGCTAAGTCGCTTCAGTCGTGTCCGACTCTGTGCGACCCCAGAGATGGCAGCCCACCAGGCTCCACCGTCCCTGGGATTCTCCAGGCAAGAACACTGGATGGGTTGCCATGTCCTTCTCTAATGTATGAAAGTGAAAAGTGAAAGTGAAGTCGCTCAGTCGTGTCCGACTCTTAGCGACTCCTTGGACTGCAGCCTACCAGGCTCCTCCGTCCATGGGATTTTCCAGGCAAGAGTATTGGAGTGGGTTGCCATGGCCTTCTCCAAAATAAAGGAGTAATATTGATTTAAAAAACACTCACGTCTGGAGCACTGCAAAGCTAAAGTAACTGAGGATTGAATGGACTGGGGGGCTGTCTTAGAGAAAGAGGAGGGAAACAAATGTGAAAAACTAATTCAAGGCTCCAATCTGAGAGACTGAAAGTGATGACATTACTTATCACACCCTGAAGGGGTGAATCTCGGAAGCAGGTTCTAATGAAGTGACTTTGATAACTGTGGATTTGTGTCAGATGAGGGCAACAGAGAGCCATCCAGACAGCAACTGCGGAGGCCTGGAAGGCCATGAATTTGGTTTGATAACCCCTAGGGGAAGCAGCAAAGCTAATTAATGCTGATGTGAGAGCCAATAATGAACCCTAACCAGGACCAAGAATTTCTTTTGGTCCAGAAGAAAGTCAAGGGTAGAAGCTGAGGACAAGCTAACTCATCAAGCAGGAAAAAGAAGAATGCTTAAAACAGAGCCAGAGCGGTGTCAGGAGAGATAACAGCAGTCTCACATACAGAGATTCCCTCAGAGAATCTTGTCTGTGATCCCTTGAGAGGACCAAGAACTTCCAAAGACCTGGCAGCTGTCTCCGGCCTCTGTGAAGGCCCTGATGACTCTGAAACAAAAAGAGAACTTTAGAAGAGACAGTTTGGGGTGGTGGTCATGGGGAGAGAAAACATGGTGTATGCTTTAATATTCATAATTGAGGTGGGAGTGGGAGCTTCCAGAAGAGATGAACAGCCAAGAAAAAAAGTATGACCCAAACTGAGAAATTCGAGAAATTATTCAGAAGGGTCAAAGAAACTAGTATTTATTGAGCATCACTGTGCTGCTCCTTCTCACTTAATCCTATTTATCCTATGAAGAAGGCACTGTCATTCCTATTTCTCAGATTCAAGAACTGAGGTTACAAGAAGTGAAGAAATGTATCCAAGTTCATATAACCTCAAAATGGAGGTCTCATAGAATCAGAATTGTTATCTGCCTCATATCAAAGCTCTTTCCACCCAACCCTGCCACTCAAAATTGAAGAAATGAGAATGCACAAGTTCTCTGAGGGACCAAAAAAAAAAAAAAAGAGGCAAGAGTCAAAGAAGTCAAGCAGTGTTTAATGCTACAGTGATTTCAGGAATTAGGACTGATAACACACTGTTGGGTTTGGCAATTAGGAAGACACTGGTGACCTTGGGAAAAGGAATTCCTGTAAAGTGATGAGGCCAGACGCCAAACTGTCAGTGAGGAGGGGTGGTGAGAGAATGATGGCTGGAATAGTAAATTTCCCTTTGGAGAAACTTGGCAGTAAGGTAGTAACTCCATAGTACCACGAGCTGGAGATACCTTTTTCTTTCGTTAGGGAAGATGTGAAAACATTTGTGGACAGTGATGACAGAGCCACTAGAAATCAATGTTCATTCAGAAAAATAAGGGCATAATTACAAAATGCAGTTATGCAGAAGGAAAAGGAAATCTCTACCTGGTAAAACTTTACTTAAATGGTAAAAAAAGAAAGGAAAGAGAGCTAAAATTATATAGACTTACTGAAGTGGTATGAAGGACACAAGTATAGAGGTATTTGTGATATCTCTATATAGAGATATAAGTTTGAGTGAGACATAAAACAGAAAAAACGTGTCAGATACCTTTGATCAGTCAAGCAAAAGACAAAGTATTCACTATAAATAAGATGTCTTGAAGTAAATCTGGTGGCCCAACAACTATGGATGAATAAATAAATGACATGGGAGACAATTTAGACACACACTTTGGTTCGTGTCAGAAGGGACAGGATTCACCAAATAAAATCTCATTATTAAGTGAACTTGAGTCCTGAACAATTCTATCTGTGTTCAGAGTTGACAGGTCAGAGGTGTTACAAACCAACCTCTCCAGGGCTATCACGTCCACCTTGTAAAATGCATCCTATGGCGGCCCTAGTGGAAGAGAGACACACTGATTGTACAAACAGCATCAATCTGGCCTCTGTGAGATGCAGTGCTTAATATGTTGCACTGAAACCAAAACAGGTAAAATTGTTTGTAGCCACGCTCTCTGCCCACCATAAACAGAGTCAATGGCCAGTACATTGCTCTCACAGGCAGAATACAACAGACTTTGTCTTGATGCCTAAACTCCATCATTAAAACAAAAGCCTATAGGTAAATCTAAACTTATCAAAGAAGAAAAGAAGTTTTGCTGGACTCACATTGTGGACATTAAAAAAAAAAAGCTTGCCTTGAATCAATAGTAGATTTGACAACTCCCTTTGAAAGGACAGGAAAACCTGGCTAATACATCAACCTAGCTATTCAAAGAGATGAGACGAAGTAAGGAAGAGAGGGGGTGGGATCCTGCTGCCTTTTTCTTTTACCCTCAAAAATCTATGACAAATCAACTTCCCTTTATTGATAAAGTATTATCTAACAACTCAGTCAACATCCAAAGTACATATTTGAACAAGAGGTTAAAAATGACCTTTTTATCAGTCTTAACACTGAGTTACTTGAATTCTGAAATTCCAACCTAATTTTAAGAAAGTTAAAAAAAAAGACTTTTTTCTCAGGACTGATGTCATTTATTACTTTTTCTCAGTATTCATGCAATCTGAGGTTAAGATTCTGTTAGCCTGACATTCTAGACACATCCATGAATTCAAACTTTTCAAAAAAAACACTTCTATAGAGGCACATGTTGATTTAGAAAGTGTCCACATGACAGTGAAACCACCAATCAATTCAGCGGAAAAAAAATCAATCAATTCAATAAAAACATCAAACAGGCTGTTTGCTGTCATGAAGATCAAACTACTATTTGACAGAACTTTTACTTTGTAATCAATGGTATTGATGTCCACAAAACAGTCCATGTTCACTGTATGAAAGAGGAACCAAGTTGCTATTTGTGAAGTGATTTCAAGAACAAAAATGAAAACCTCAACATCAGGCCTGGATTTTAACTTCCATTTTGCAGCTCTTCCCATCATGTGTAATTTCTTTCTTATTAACCTTCTTCAAAAGGAATTAGGTTTTGTGATGGGTGTCATGTATTATGCAGCAAGATATAGCTCAGGTAATGTTGTCATCATACTGAAAAGCATCTTATATGTTTATCTTTAAAAGAAAGGTAGTAGATTTTCACCTTCCTTTCTTTAAAGTGCCATTCTTTGTCTTTCTTGGCTGATATCTCTAGAATTTGTAGCATATACATCATTATCTAACTGCCAACTGTTTTCAGAGGAGCTGTTGCTTTAAGCTCATTATTTCTTCCAATTGGAAAATCTGCAGAGCCTCTTTCTACCACACACAGCAGTCAGCATGGTACACGTGTACAGAGAACAGTCGGGTTTGTCCTGCAGAGACTCTTTGTACCCAGCTTTGCCCGTGAACAACAGCATGTAATGAGCAGCAAATGCATACTCATGCCTCTTAAAGGTGTGGAGTGAAACCATTTAAAAAATGCCAAAATAAAGACCGTATTCCATAAATAAGCTGTTAGTACAACTACACAGTTCCACAGGTTTCCTACTTAACCTAAGAGTTTGGGGATTATCATGACCCTGATTAGTTTCCTCAAAACTTCCTTGAAGTCGAGTACAGTTGATTGGGCAGTTGCCTTTCAAGAAGAGTTACATGAACTACACTTTGGGAGATTTCCAACTAAATCTGAGAGTGAATGATCAAAGAACCAACATGCAGATTGGAGGGAAAGTAGGTGAAGACTCTATGAATTTTATTAAAGGTCTGTG
This sequence comes from Cervus canadensis, assembly GCF_019320065.1. Classification (NCBI taxonomy): domain Eukaryota; kingdom Metazoa; phylum Chordata; class Mammalia; order Artiodactyla; family Cervidae; genus Cervus; species Cervus canadensis. The sequence goes on from NC_057400.1 coordinate 43,564,580, forward strand.
CAATCATATCCACAGTCACTGAGCTACAATTGGAGAAAAAGATGTGTGTCCCATCACTTCTCTCATTATTTAACAACCTAAGTTAACAGAGATACTTCAGAGTTTCAGAATGTGATTTTCAGGTGTTTTTTTTTTTTAAAAGACTTAGTGGTGCTTGGAAGTACTGAAAATGTAAAATTTACTATCTGTCCTGATCTCTAAAGTCTGTTTTGGGACATGAGATAATGGGAAGTAGATCTACAAATAACTGCTAGGTAACCAAAATAAAGCATTCCCCCCACCTCCTTTTCTTACAACATAGGTCAAAGCAAATACACCTAACACTTCACCATGATCAAACCTGGTCTTGCACATTATGTACTGTTATTGTTTTCATTAAAACAAACAAACAAAAAAGGCAAGAGAATTAGTTATTTCAGTTTTAAATCTGAGTTACAGAAACACAGTTGGAAGTCATAGTTACTCCCTTTTCACCATCTTTCCCATGGCTAAAATCAGCAAGGCTTTAATGAGGTCTAAGAGACAAAGACATATTGTCGCTGGCTCCTGTCATGCTAACAAACTCAGTGTACTGCCATTAGTGATCTAGCGTCATTCTGATCTTTAGGTGTTGATAACAATCCTTGATGATGACAGGAGTGGATCAAAATCATCTGTTACCATGAGAAATCTGAATCTGTACCCTATAACTTTAGCAAGGCTATTAAGAAAATCTGACATGAAAAATAAACAAAGGTATAATACCCTAGACCATCAGGTGTTAAATATCACAAAGGACAATCAGAAAACAACTATTTTTAAGCTCCCAGCAGGGCTATAAGCTAATAGTTATATAAATACATTGCAGAACTGAAAGATGGAAGCTGTTCTAAAATTTCAGAGTTTGCCACAATATACCATTCTATTTTAAAAAATAGACCAGTGGAAGATGCTCTTCTTGCGAAGACATTTCTGTGCTGCTTTATACACAAATTTCTTTGTGGATTCTATTTATCTTCTGGCCGATTCTTTTTAAGTCCACAAGTAAGGACTGTCCCAATTTCCTAGGTTCTTATGAAAGAAAGAATAAGCTATAGTAGCTCAGTCACTAAATGTCATGTTGCTATGAAATTTAAAGGCCATGGACCAACTAAAAGTTATGATTGTAGAAAATACCACCAATGAAACATCTCATTTAGACTTCATATAAGTAATGAGCAGCTGAAGATGTGTTGGAAAAGTCCTTATAAATATGAGGCCATTAAGAGGATGCTTATCTTTCATATTTTTAATTAAAAATTTTGCTAATTTTAGATTAGGTAAATGTAGATTCATATGCAGCTGTAAGAAATAGCATAGACACATACTTTGCCCAGTTTTCCTTACTGGCAACATCTTGCAAAACAATAGTACAAAACCACCATCAGGAAATTGACATTGATACAATCCACCAGTCCTGTCCAGACTTCTCCAGTTTAACTTACACTCATTTATATGTCACTTTATGTTTTAAAGATTTCAATATTCCAACATAAGAATTATTTTTATTAAACTTTGTTAAAGTATGTGATAGGTGGACGCCATTTGGTGCCTGAATTTAAAGTTAACTATCTCCCTTGATGGACAGGGAGGCCTGGCATGCTGCAATTCATGGGGTCACAAAGAGTCAGACACGACTGAGCGACTGAACTGAACTGAACTGATCTCCCTTGGTTCTTTAGTTAGCTATTATGTCTGATCAAATTTAACATTAAGAACTGATTTGCTGCATAACAGGGATGGTAGCATAGTCCAAGACAAATGTTAAACAAGAAGACATAAAAGCTTGCAAATAACTCGGCTTACTTTTTCCCCCAAAACCGGGTGCTTTGAAGAACACTAAAATAATCTTTATGCTCACTCCTCTGTGCAGCAATGGATTGATTTGTCATTGTTTTTATTGAGTGCCTTTTGGGTATATAGTTCTATATGAGTGAAAGGAAACAGTTTTACAGTTAGAGACACAACTGGAGGACCCAAAGTCCTGAATTCTTGGCTGAATCCTCTTGGAAACCTCCTGAATATAATCCCCAAATGTCAACTTTGATATTCTCTCTGTTTTCATTATAGGGGACTGAAATGCAAAGGTAGAAAGTCAAGAAACACCTGGAGTAATAGGCAAATTTGGCCTTGGAGTACAGAATGAAGCAGGGCAAAGGCTAATAGAGTTCTGCCAAGAGAATGCACTGGTCATAGCAGACACCCTCTTCCAACAACACAAGAGAACACTCTACACAAGGACATCACCAGATGGCCAATACTGAATCAGACTGACTATATTCTTTGCAGCCAAAGATGGAGAAGCTTTATACAGTCAGCAAAAACAATACTGGGAGCTGACTATGGCTCAGATCATGAACTCCTTATTGCCAAATGCAGACTTAAATTGAAGAAAGTAGGGAAAACCACGAGCCCATTCAGGTATGACCTAAATCAAATCCCTTATGATTATACAGTGGAAGTAATAAATAGATTTAAGAGACTAGATCTGATAGACAGAGTGCCTGATGAACTATGGATGGAGGTTCATGACACTGTACAGGAGACAGGGATCAAGACCATCCCCAAGAAAAAGAAATGCAAAAAAGCAAAATGGCTGTCTGAGGAGGCCTTACAAATAGCTGTGAAAAGAAGAGAAGCAAAGAGCAAAGGAGAGAAGGAAAGATACACCCATTTGAATGCAGAGTTCCAAAGAATAGCAAAGAGAGATAAGAAAGGCTTCCTCAGTGATCAGTGCAAAGAAATAGAGGAAAATAATAGAATGGGAAAGACTAGAGATCTCTTCAAGAAAATTAGAGATACTAACGGAAAATTTCACGCAAAGATAGGGTCAATAAAGGAGAGAAATGGTAGCGACCTAACAGAAGCAGAAGATGTTAAGAAGAGTTGTCAAGAATACACAGAAGTATTGTACAAAAAAGATTTTCATGACCCAGATAATCACCATGGTATGATCACTCACCTAGAGCCAAACACCCTGGAGGCCAAAGTCAAGTGGGCCTTAGGAAGCATCACTATGAACAAAGCAAGTGGAGGTGATGGAATTCCAGTTGAGCTATTTCAAACCCTAAAAGATGATGCTGTGAAAGTGCTGCACTCAATATGCCAACAAATTGGGAAAACTCAGCAGTGGCCACAGGACTGGAAAAGGTCAGTTTTCATTCCAACCCCAAAGAAAGGCAATGCCAAAGAATGCTCAAACTACCGCACAATTGCACTCATCTCACATGCTAGTAAAGTAATGTTCAAAATTCTCCAAGCCAGGCTTCAGCAATATGTGAACCGGGAAAGGAGTACGCCAAGGCTATATATTGTCATCCTACTTATTTAACTTATATGCAGAGTACATCATGAGGAAAGCTGGGCTGGAAGAAGCACAAGCTGGAATCAAGACTACTGGGAGAAATATCAATAACCTCAGATATGCAGATGACACCACCCTTATGGCAAAAAGCAAAGAACGCCTATAGAGCCTCTTGATGAAAGTAAAATAGGAGAGTGAAAAAGTTGGCTTAAAGCTCAACATTCAGAAAACTAAGATTGTGGCATCCGGTCCCATCACTTCATGGCAAATAGATGGAGAAACAGTGGAAACAGTGACAAGCTTTATTTTCTTGGGCTCCAAAATCACTGCAGATGGTGATTGCAGCCATGAAATTAAAAGACACTTACTCCTTGGAAGGAAAGTTATGACCAACCTAGATAGCATATTAAAAAGCAGAGACATTACTTTGCCAACAAAGGTCCGTCTCGTCAAAGCTATGGTTTTTCCAGTAGTTATGTATGGATGTGAGAGTTGGACTATAAAGAAAGCTGAGCATCAAAGAATTGATTCTTTTGAAGTGTGGTGTTGGAGAAGACTCTTGAGAGTCCCTTGGACTGCAAGGAGATCCAACTAGTCCATCCTAAAGGAGATCAGTCCTGGGTGTTAAATGGAAGGACCGATGTTGAAGCCAAAACTCCAATACTTTGGCCACCTGATGCGAACAGCTGATTCATTTGAACAGACAGACCCTGATGCTGGGAAAGATTGAAGGTGGGAGAAGAAGGGGATGACAGAGGATGAGATGGTTGGATGGCATCACCGACTCAATGGGCATGAGTTTGGGTAAACTCCAGGATTTGATGATGGACAGGGAGGCCTGGCATGCTGCAGTCCATGGGGTTGCAAAGAGTCGGACACATCTGAGTGATTGAACTGAACTGAATTGTTTCTCCACTTCTGAGTTAAAAACTTTTCAGTGTAATAAAGCAGAAAGTATTGACACAGTAAAATTGAAAAAAATCATTTGGTTTTCCTCCTCTGCTTTTAGAACATTTTGGGCTTCCCTGGTGGTTCAGATGGTAAAGAATCCACCTACAATGCAGGAGACCTGGGTTCAATCCCTGGGTCACGAAGATCCCCTGGAGAAGAAAATGGCAACCCACTCCAGTATTCTTGCCTAGGAAACCCCACAGACAGAAAAGCCTGGCAAGCTACAGTCCATGGAGTCCTAAGAGTTGGACACAACTTAGTACTGAACAACAAAAGTTACAGTACTAGTTTGAAAAAAAAAAAACAAAAAAACCCTAATGGGTAGTAAGTCATTTGCCCACCACTTGATAACCAGCAGCAAGAGTGAAAGTAGCGTCTTTTTCCAGGTAAGATCAGAGGGTAACTAAATAGTAGGCACATGTATATCCTATGCTTTAATTCAAAAGCACTAAATTTATGAGTTCTCAGAGGCCTTTTAAAAGGTGGAAGAAGAATCCAGGGCTGGTAGTCTTCAGAGGACATTGTGCAGAGAACAAAGTCCTGGAAGGCATCAAATCAAGGGATCCCACCCACCTCAGAGGTGGTAATAAGTCTCAGGAGACGCCCACAGCACCAAATGGATCTCTCAGGGCACATACATAAAATACCTTCATGCCTAAAGGCATCAACATTCCTGCCTAAAGAGCCTTCATTATAAAAGAAAGTAAGTAAGTACACTTCCGTCAGACTCACAGACTGGCTGCCTGCAGCCTGCGATCCTGAGAATGAGGAGTCCACGCAGCTCGCTGTTTGATGAGTAACTCAGCAGCAAGCTGAACTTGCGGCGGAGCCTGCAGTGCGCACGCCCCATCGTACGGAGAGACAGATGGAGGTGACTAGCTGGGGATGGCTTCCAGTGCAGATGGGGTGTGGGAAAGGTGGCTTGTTAATAACACTGCTGCTCTAAGCAACTTCTTGTCAGCAGTCAAAGTTTCAGGATCATGGACTTGTGGCTTCTTGAAAATTGCTGCAGGGCTGACATAATTCCTAGTGTAATTCCTGGTGTAGTTCCATGAAAAAAATAAGAAAAGTCTTAGAACACTCCAAAGGGCTATGGTAAGGCCAGTGGTATGAAGTGACTGACATTTGATGAAATCTTCTAGTCTTGCAGTGTTAACACTGTTCAAGAAGATTTTTAGAGTTAATATTCATGTTAACCACACCTTTATTTATTTATTTTTAGCAAAAGCAAACAATCAACCCCAAACCACTTTCTTTTTTGAGATCTTTTTCTAAAAGGATTGTCAATGCATGCTACATTGATGTGAGAACAATCGAGTATGTGGCTCACTATAGAAGGAGTTCACTTTCAGATAAGGTATCAGGCCAGAGTACTGAAATTTCTGCAATGGGTCAGGTGATCTCTACTAAAAATATGATTAATGCAAAACCAAAGAGGAAGATTAATTTGAGCATTGTTGGAATTTGACAATGTAATTATACACTAGGTTTTTTCCTCTCACACTAACACAGATTATTATAAAATGATGATATTCTTTTCTTTTCAAAAACTACAAATCCTAATAAACATTACAAATGCATTCCTGGATAAGCCATACTGAATAAATGTCCTACTGAGACATTTCTTACCTAGTAAGTTCAGAATTGACACTGAGTATGACAAGTCTTAACTAATTTATTGATCCTACAAAATGGACAAAGTTTAATCATTCAAAATGGAGCTTTGTCAACAATTAGATGCTGGTATGCAGGTATTGATAAATTATAAAATGTATTTCATAGTTTCCCTTTTTTAAAACCACTTTCTTTCTACCACTGTGAACTCTAACAGATGGGTAATGCAAACAGATTGCTGGATGGGGCTCCACTTACATCCCTAATAGGAAAACCCTAGTTTTTCAGAGGCTGATGCTAGGTAAAAACAATGATAAAGCCTTATATTTTTGGTGAAGTTTGCCTACTTTTCATATAGGCAAGCCACACGTTAACACTGAAACATAGTTTTCTTACCCAACGAGTCAGTCATTTGAAAATACTATTGTATTATCTAAACATGTCATCATTATGCTGTTTTTAAAAAATGATCAAGGAGAAGATGTAGAGTCCAAATTTCACAGAGAAAAATGCTGTCAATTTAACTAGATAGTTGAATGTGAACTAAATCATGGGATGAAATTAAAAGCCACAATATACACGAATGTACATTCGCTTACTCGAAAACCACCTTAGCCTAGAGAATGTTCGCTCGAGTAGACCCAAAAGAACATGACTGCTGCTAAAACTAGACAAGACAAACATCTACCTGATTTGACCGCTGTAAATAGATTTTATTTCCTACCTTCCTTGCCCTCTATTTTAATCAATAAACATGATTCAGTTTAAATGGGTTCTGGACTCTGAGTTCCAGACCCTCTACTATCACATATTATACATATCTAATGAGTTTTTCAAGTTCCAGGAGTTTCAGTAAATCATGTTTACATAGTTTTGGGGATCATTGGAAGAGTAAAGTGAAATAATAGATACCACATATCTTTGATATCCATAAAGCACTATGTATATAAAGATTGCTTATTATTATGATTAATATCAAGATTAAGGATTAAAGTATTTGACCCACCAAAAGGCTATTCTGTGCCTAAATGTGCATGATAGTAGTAACTCTTCATTTGGTTAGTATCAATGGGGGTAATTCATTAGAATCTGTAGGAATGATGCCATCTGATTAAACTAATGCTGGCTGAACACACCCAAGGTACTGGGTTTTATGGGAGGCCAGTTAACTTATACCCTGGAGAAGGAAATGGCAGCCCATTCCAGTATTCTTGCCTGGAAAATCCCATGCAGTAGGTTACAGTCCATGGGGTCACAAAGAGTGGGACACAACTGAGCAACTTCACTTTCACTTTCAGTTAACTTATAGATGGCACTTATCCCAAACTAGTACCATCAAGCCCAACTTACAGATCAAAATACCAAAGTTCTGAGAGGTTCAGTGTTTGCTCAAAGCTACCTAACTCTTAGATTATAACAGAAACTTTCTATAGCTAGAAGCATCACCAGAAAGAAAGAAAATTATACTGGCTACCTAAAAAGTCAAGTTACATGTTCCAATCAGTTTGAGTACTAAGGCGACAATGAAGCTGCATATTTTTAAACTGGTTCTTTTCTGCGTTAAGTGTAGGACTTAAGAGAGAAATATTGCTCCCATTCCTATCTCTCCCTAAAAATCAGTGTCATTACACAAAGCCACCTACTATGAACTAGCTGGGGCTCACCAGAGGGGGATAAAACTCTATAGACTGTAGTCATGCTGTATGCTAGATAACTGTTGGGAGTGGTTGCAGCCAGAGTCTGTGAGGTCTATGTGAAGTGCTTCAGAAGCAAAGGACCAGCAATCAAAAGTTGAAAAAAAAAAAAAAAAAAACTTAAATAAACATGACCTATTAGGGCATTTTATCAAGCTGTAAGACAAACAGACTCCTCTTTTCAAAAAAAAAAAATGTTGATATATTTTTCTCTTTCACTTAATCTCCAATTGCCTTTCAGGTGATGGGGGAAGGGATGAAGTTGGAAGTGCGAGCAAAGTGATGAAGGAAAGCAGCCGGAGTCTGTCTCTCAAACATTGCTGCTGATCTGCTCCCTGCTGCCAGCCCTGTCACTCAGCAGTCTCCTAGGGGCTGAGCAAGTATTACAGAAAACCAGGAAAAGGAGCCGTGGAGGGAGAAAAAAGGAGAGAGAGGGAAGAAATGGATACGGCTGGGGGAAAAGGAAGCAGTAAAATCTTGTTTGTAGTAGACAAACATGTACTTCTCCAAAGCCCTTAGTCAAGTTTCCATTCAGTGTTAATCTCTTTTCATGTATGAATGTAGGTAGGTACCTACCTACCTACGTACCTTCCAACTGGCTATGCATTTATAAATTATAAGTGACTTCTCATGGAGAGCATTTAGGTTTATTTTTTAATTCATATTTCAGCATTTCATCCACAACTAGCTAGGTATACATACATAAATAGGTTCACATACTCTAGATGATAAATGAATCAGATAAATCTACTTATAAATAGTTATTGATTTGCTGCTCTCGGCAATATTGCCACTATTGCCACTGTACACTGTAGACCCAAATGATCTATTTTGCTTCGGGACCTTCAGTTTGGCTGTAAGACAATGAAAATGATGTGTTGTTCAAAGGTAGCCCATGAGGTTTTTGTCCTAAAGACACTGAAGAATAGGAGATGAACAAGTAGGTGAGCTAGAATCATTCTTGTTTGCTCATTCCCAGTTAATCTGCAAGACTCTGTGCTGGGATAAATCATCCGACAGGAGTCTTTACTATGGAAGAACAGCCTAGCAGGTAATACACACAGTCAGTAAGCTGCCAGCTTGTTGACAGCCAGTGTGGTGGATTTCATACTCTATGGGGATGTCAGCTTCTAGGGAGTTCAAACAGAAGCCCTAGTGAAGACAAACTCCAAGACAGTAATTTTGCCTGTCAGGAATGCATACCAGCCAGATTTAGCAGTGGCCTGACATGTCCAGACTCTAAAGAATATTTTGAAAGGACAGGAAAATCACCTAGGATTCCTTTGCTAGCCATTCCCAGCCATCAGAAACCATAGCCTTAAATTCAAGAAGGTCTCAGCAGGAGAACCAAGGGTCACAGGAAGAGATATTTCCATGTGGCAAGGGCAGACGGTCTACCTGGAACTCCACTCACTTCCAGAGTGCTGTCTTCATTTTAAACCAGAATTCTTCTATCCTCAGAGTGCTTCTTATGGCAGGTGAATCCATTGCACTGCAGCTGACAACACCTTCCAATTTTTATATCGTGCATAGATTTCTAGAAATTGTTTTCTTCATAAAAGAAAAAAAAAAAGGCTAGCAATGGACAAGAAAAGTCTTCTGAATAAGAGAGATTTTTCCCTGCATGAAAGCCTATGTTTACCCCACAAATACACAATATATTTTTACTTTCCCTCAGTGCCTGGATCTTATTAGAGAGACAAGCGGAAGGTGTTTAAAGTGTTTAATTATAAAAAGCAGTTACTAATCAAAATGTGAAGGATCTCACTCTAGAGTTATTACTGACTTGAAATTTCTACTTTACAATGATTAACAAATAAGAATACTTCTTCAAACAGCATTAACTTGGATTTTTTTTTTCCTTCATAAAGAGAAATGTCAAATGGATGGCAACTTAGCAGATTGTCCTAGACTCTTTATATAGACTATCTGCCTTAGTCAAATCAACCAAGCTTTGTGAACATGATCCATGTACTTAAACAGGGAGATAATTTTCTAACAGAAACGGCAACATATTGCCTGCAGTTCTTATAAGGCATTGATGATATAACTATAAAGGGATTTTTTTTTTTGTAAGTTGATTTCAGGTAGATCGAAAAATCATAGGCAGAAGATAGATTAGTTAGATAGACTGATAAAGATATTAAGTAGATATTGAATTAGATATAGAAAAAACTAGATATAAAGTGATAAATATTCTTCACATTTTACTTTCATGTGCCATTAGCACATAAAGGTCCTATATTTGCATCTGAAACCAGCAAGTGAGAATGTTCTTAACCTCAGCCCTAAACACCAGTATTTCATACTCATCTTTGAACTACCCACCCTGGCCTGCCTTATAAGGCATCAGCAATATCGTATATTCTCATTCTAATCTGGCCTTGTTTAGAATCAGAACTCCCTGGAGGATAATAAGCAATTGCCCTAAGATGATGGTGGGGGTACGGGTTCGGGTATGGGGCCCAGGGGAATGCAGGGAGGGAGGAAGACAAAGCAAAAATATCTCAGTGCTCCAGGAATTCCATCAAGTGGCCCTACTTCAGGTCATAGGGATGCTAATCTTGATCCTATCTGAACAACAACTCCTAAACTGTACGATTTCCTCAGCACTACCTTTGCATTTACTTAGTATCAATATTTTATTCATATATTTATTTTTAATGATTGTTCCATTGTTCTTTAGTTATATGGAGTCAGTCTTAGCTTTTAAACTCTTACAGGTAAGAGAATATGTTAATTTCACCCTAACTAGCCCCCATCCCGTCTTTCAATTCTGAATGTAAAGAATAAGCCCTTAATCATATTGTTTGTTTATGGGTTTAATAAGACACCTTACTATCATTTTGAAGCATATCATATCTTCTACCTTATGTAAGTTCCAATACTATACAGCTCTCTTTATTTACCTACAGGGTTATAAACCCTTCCAGAAATAAAATGTTTAGTAAGATATCTGATAATAGCGAGGTGCCAATATATATTAATCAGCCTTTTGAGACAGTATCCAGAATGGTAAGTTCATGGGATTCAGGTTCTATCATTCTCACATTAAAAGCTCCACTATAACGCTTTGCTGTTTGTGCTTAGACAAGTCACTTGATACATCTATAGGTAATACATTCTCCATAGCCTCTGACATGAACTAATTCATGTGAAACACTACAGTTCTGGTTGACACAAACTTTTAAAAATATACTATCATCCCAATAGTTTTTGTCAGGCCATTTAATAATGATTCTCTGAGACTTCTGGAACTTTTTCAGTTACAACCTAGGCTTTTTTCTCTCCTTCTTTGTGTCCATCCAATCTGATTCTTCTGCACACACTTCTCTTTCTCCTCTGGATCCTTAAATGTGGAGATTCTCTAAATTTCTGATCTCAAAACTTTTTTTTTCCCTCAATACCTTCTAGATTTAGACCACTTCCTGCACTCAAACGCTGCATTTCTATATCATCATGTATAACCCTGCTTCATAAATCTCAGAGGGAAAAAGAAACTTTAAGTCAGGAATACTTCCATCTTTTGCTTTCAATCTTTCCCCGCATCAGGGTTTTTTCCAATGAGTCAGCTCTTCACATCAGGTGGCCAAAGGATTGGAAGTCAAAGGGAGAAGAGGGTAGCGGAGGATGAGATGGTGAGAGAGCATCACGGACTCAATGGGCATGAGTTTGAGCAAACTCTGGGAGATAGAAAAGGACAGGCAAGCCTGGCAGGCTACAGTCAATGGGGTCACCAAGAGTCAGACACAACTTAGTGAATGAACACCACCATCACCACCCTCCCCCCATCAGTCTCTAAGCCCAACTGCATCTGCCCTGTCCTCATCTTAACACTTCTGTACAACATAGGTATGTATCTCTCCTATAAAAAAACAAAGACCCATTCCTCCACCTTTACAGGTCTCATCAGTTTCAGCTTTCTCCAGGGCTTTGTACATCTGTTTTCATCTCCTGTTCTATTTAATCTTTCCCTTCCTACCAAATTTTTTCCCTAGGCGTTCAAATATGTTTTATGGTTCTTAAAACAAAATACAACAACAAGCTTCCCTTTTCTCTACTTCTCCTTCCAGCACATGCTTTATATATTTTTTTTCTCTTTTAAAATTAAGCTTCTGGAAGGCATTGCCTGTTTGCGTTTCCTCCAATTCCTCATCTCATTCTTTGAGTTCCATGAATACTTACAGCTTTCTCTAAGCTCAGCATTTCCCTACATGCTGTTCCTTCTGCCTGAACTATATATCCAGCATCCTTAGCCCAGGTAAGTCTCTTTTTCTTCAGGCTTCTATATAAACATCTTCAGAAAAATCTTTCAATTTCCCATAATTAAAGTCAGATCTCTGCTATAATGCCTAATTCTATCATTAACTTTTCCTTCATAGAACTAGCAACCATTTAAATTATATGTCAATTTGTACAATATCTGTCTTCCATGGTAAGATCCATGGAGACAGAGACCATGTCTACTTGTTTACCACCATTTCTGTAATGCAGAATTAGGCAGATAGTGGGTACTCAATATATATTTTGATTGAATGACTATTCAAATGTCAAATCTCTGTCTAGCCTTAATCCCACTTCTGAAAATCAAATCATCATTTTCAAATGCCTACTTGACATATCCACAGAAATAAAACACCTTAACTTAGCAAATTAGCAAACAAACATATTATTTGTCCCCTCTCAATCTGCTGCCTGCATTCCCTATGTTTGTTATTGGCCTTCATCACCTTCTTCCATTTTGAAATCTGCAAGTCATTTTTATTTCCTCTCTTTCCCTCTTGATAGCTAATTAATTGTCCAAGTGGTCACTTCTTCCTCTGTGGCATTTCTCAAATTTCTCCTTCCACTTTAATTCTACTGCTAACTTTCCATTCAGGCCTTTACCATCATTCTCCTAGACTTACTGAATGGCCTTTCTGCCTCCAGTATTTCATTTAGTCACTTCATTTTCTACATTAGAAAGACTGAGATAGCATAATGGTTAGGAGCACCGATTCTGAAGACATTATGCCTAAACAAAAATCTGGCTCTGTTTTTTTCCTAACTCTACCATTATCAAATTGCTTAACCTTCCTGTGTCTCATAGTAAAAGAAGGCTAATAATATTAACTGCATAAGGAACTATGATGAGGGCTAATTGAGCTAATATACATTACACATGCCCAATCTTGATTGCAGCTTGTGCTTCTTCCAGCCCAGTGTTTCTCATGAGGTACTCTGCATGTAAGTTAAATATGCACGGTGACAATATACAGCCTTGACATACTCCTTTCCCGATTTGGAACCAGTCTGTTGTTCCATGTCCAGTTCTAACTGCTGCTTCCTGACCTGCATACAGGTTTCTGAAGAGGCAGGTCAGGTGGTCTGGTATTCACAGTTTATTGTGATCCACACAGTCAAAGGCTTTGGGATAGTCAATAAAGCAGAAATAGATGTTTTCCTGGAACTCTCTTGCTTTTTCGATGATCCAACAGATGTTGGCAATTTGATCTCTTGTTTCTATGCCTTTTCTAAAACCAGCTTGAACATCTGGAAGTTGACGGTTCATGTATTGCTGAAGCCTGGCTTGGAGAATTTTGAGCATTACTTACTAGCGTGTGAGATGAGTGAAACTGTGCGGTAGTTTGAGCATTCTTTGACATTGCCTTTCTTTGGGATTGGAATGAAAATGGACCTTTTCCAGTCCTGTGGCCACGGCTGAGTTTTCCAAATTTGACTGAACTGACACATGCCCAATAATACCTGACACTTACTAAGCACTCCATAAATGCTAGCTACTACTATCTTATTGTTAAGACTAATATTCTAAAAATTCAGACTAAATCATGTCACTCCCCATCCACGCCTCCCCAGTGCCAACAGAACAATACTTGGACTCCTATTTAAGACATTCAACAGTTTGAACTCAATCTATCTTTACCACTACCCAGTTCAATTTTCCTCAATTCATAAATTCCAAAAATACCAGATTAATTCAGTGCCCCCCACTACAACATTTACTTTCATGTTTCCATGCCTTTGATTATTATATTTTCAACTTGGGAGGCCTAACCACATCTTAAACACTTACACATCCAAAGTCAAGACTACTTCTATGAGGGTATCCCTGTGTCTCTTCAGTTCAGTTGCTCAGTCATGTCCGACTGTTTGCGACCCCGTGGACTGCAGCACACCAGGCTTCCCTGTCCATCAGCAGCTCCCAGAGCTTGTTCAAACTCATGTCCATCAAGTTGGTGATACCATCCAACCATCTCGTCCCCTGTTGTCCCCTTCTCTTCCTGCCTTCAATCTTTCCCAGCATCAGGGTCTTCTTGAATGAGTCACTTCTTCGCATCAGGTGGCCACAGCTTCAGCATCAATCCTTACAATGAATATTCAGGACTGATTTCCTTTAGGACTGACTGGCTTGATCTCCTTGCAGTCCAAGGGACTCTCAAGAGTCTTCTCCAACACCTCAGTTCCAAAACATCAATTCTTTGGCTCTCAGCTTTCGTTATGGTCCAACCCTCACATCCATACATGACTACTGGAAAAACCACGGCTTTGACTAGACAGACCTTTGTCAGCAAAGTGATGTCTCTCTTAGTCAGAATTAATTACTTTTTATTGTGTCTCCCCTAGCATTTGTGCCTCTATTTAGCATTTATTTTGGTTTGCTTTACATTATATTTATCTAGCCCTTTTTGCTTCCTTTCTCACCCCCTTACCAACCACCCCCAATAATACAATAAGCCTGAAAGCTCTACGACATAGCAACCACGTCTTAAGCACCTTTGTATATCACACAATATTGGTAGTGCTATCTGGCAAGTTTACCAGAGAAAAGCAGATATTCAACAGCTATTTGCTTAATTTAATTGAAAAGGAATTGAGTAGTTAGATTTGACAAAAATAAGACACCTTCCCTTTTCAGAGACACTACCTAGACTGCATAATGATAGAGCAGCATTTATTATTGACATTATTGCCAACTATTTAATGGCATCTGACCTGTCTCTTGAGAAACCTGTATGCAGGCCAGGAAGAAACAGTTAGAACTGGACATGGAACAACAGACTGGTTCCAAATAGGAAAAGGAGTACATCAAAGCTGTATATTGTCACCCTGCTTATTTAATTTATATGCAAGGTATATCATGAGAAACCTTGGGCTGGAAGAAGCACAAGCTGGAATCAAGATTGTTGGGAGAAATATCAATAACCTCAGATATGCAGACAACACCACCCTTATGGCAGAAAGTGAAGAGGAACTAAAGAGCCTCTTGATGACAGTGAAGGAGGAGAGTGAAAAAGTTGGCTTAAGGCTCAACATTCAGAAAACTAAGATCATGGTATCCGGTCCCATCACTTTATGGCAAATAGATGGGGAGACAGTGGAAACAGTGGCTGACTTTATTTTGGGGGGCTCCAAAATCACTGCAGATGGTGATTGCAGCCATGAAATTAAAAGACGCTTACTCCTTGGAAGGAAAGTTATGACCAACCTAGACAGCATATTAAAAAGCAGAGACATTACTTTGTCCACAAAGGCCCATCTAGTCAAGGCTATGGTTTTTCCAGTGGTCATATATGGATGTGAGAGTTGGACTGTAAAGAAAGCTGAGCACTGAAGAATTGATGCTTTTGAATTGTGGTGTTGGAGAACTCTTGAGAGTCCCTTGGACTGCAAGGAGACCCAACCAGGCCATCCTAAAGATCAGTCTTGGGTGTTCATTGGAAGAACTGATGTTGAAGCTGAAACTTCAATACTGTGGCCACCTCATGCGAAGAGTGGCTCATTGGAAGAAACCCTGATGCTCAGAGAGATTGGGGGCAGGAGGAGGAGATGACAGAGGATGAGATGGTTGGATGGCATCACCGACTCGATGGACATGGGTTTGGGTGGACTCCGGGAGTTGGTGATGGACAGAGAGGCCTGGTGTGCTGCAGTCCATAGGGTCGCAAAGAGTCGGACACGACTGAGCAACTGAACTGAACTGAACTGTATTGGTGAAAAACCACTATTTTCAACATTTTGTTGATATAAACTATTATTGGAAATTCCCTGGCAGTCCAATGTGTAGGGCTCCATGCTTCTACTGTAGGGGGTGTGAGTTTGATCCCTGGTTGAAGAACTAAGATCCTGCATACAACACAGCATGGCCAAAGGAAAAAATACATATATACATATATTTAAAAAAAATATATATATATTTATATATCTATTTGTGTGATGGTTTAGTTGCTAAGTTGTACTCTACTCTTTGAGACCCCACAGACTGTAGCCCACCAGACTCATCTGTCCATGGGAGTTTCCAGGCAAGAATACTGGAGTGGGTTGTCATTTCATTCTCCAGGGGGATCTTCCCCACCCAGGGATTGAACCTGGGTCTCCTGCACTGCAGATGGATTCTTTACTAATTGAGCCACTAGGGAAAGTGCTATATTTATGTATATAAATAAACTAAATATACCTAATTTATATAATTATATATAAATTATAAGTATATATCTATATATATTATATAGAAATATATATATACTTTCTATTTTAAGACTTCTGTGTTTTGTGTGTGTGTGTATATACTTTCTATTTTAAGATAAATTATCTTACATTATGTATATTTATCTTATCAGTAAACTATTCCCCAATAATAAAAACCAGGGATATGATAGCAGCCGTTCAAGCATTTTATATTATAAAGGTTGACAAAGCATTCTGAAGCCTTTTTTTTTTTTCCAAAATAAAAAAAGAATGCTTTGTTCACTCTCCTACATAATCTCTCTGTTTGCCAAATTTCAGAACAGTGAGAGGTTTGAATTTTTTTCTTTCCAGTGAAATTATTAACCTGAGGAAATATAATATCTTCAGGGGATAGTAATGGGATTCTGAACAAAAACTTGAAATTGCCTAGAGATGTACTGTCAGTTAACTAGAAGTTTTTATTTCCCCCTTTCCAAACTGCAACCTGACTCTGTATGGAGCAGGATTTTTGACTTTTTGGCAATATCTTTGACCAAACTTGAATCTAAGCATTCAGGGCTCTTTTAAAATAGTTCAGTAAGGCCAGAAAGGACAATTGTACTGACCAGTCCTCCTGTTCCAATACCTACGATGCTTGATTTTTAGACCCAATATCAGTCAAGTCAGGGTATCTCCTGGCTAGGATCTCATCTCATTATTTTTTCAATTCATATTGGATCCACTGTTAAGCTATTTTCAGTCATACACATTGACCTAGATTCTCCCACAGTGTAAGCTACTCCCCAGGAGTATGCTAGGTACTTGAGGAAACTGCATTAACACTTTCAGGTATGGTATGATAACCGGTTTTCTGGTGACTAAAATGAGCTGCCTCCCAGGATATTAAAAGATACCTTCATATCCTAAAGAGGATTTATTCAACTTCTCTAAGTGTCTTCTGTGCAAACCAGGGGAACTCAGAAACTAGGAGAAACTGTTCACTAAATAGAAGGAAGGCAAATATTTAGATAACAGATTTTTTAAATCTTCTAACAAATTACCGAACATTTATCAGTTAGATCTTCATTACATAAAAGTCTCTGATCCAATACTAAAGTCAGCACAAAATTAAAGTCCTTATTTTGAAGATCATAAATGATAACTTCCCCATGAAAGCGTCCTTCTCCCTATCAGTCTCTGCCACCACCCATCAAAGGGTATTCTGAAATCTTTTAAAGGTGCTTCTTTACTTTTTTCTCAATTGAACCTTAAAAGT
Source organism: Cervus canadensis (assembly GCF_019320065.1). NCBI lineage: Eukaryota > Metazoa > Chordata > Mammalia > Artiodactyla > Cervidae > Cervus > Cervus canadensis. The sequence goes on from NC_057400.1 coordinate 43,581,882, forward strand.
AGACATACATTCATCTTTTTAACCACATTATTAATTAGTAGAGAAACCCAACTCAAACTAGTTTCAGCACAAGCAGCTGACTGTTGTTGGCTCTCCTAACTAAAAAATTCAGGGATAGATGTTAGAATGGAGTCAGGGGATCAAACACGAGCCAGCTCATTTCAATTTCTCTACTCTCACTTCGTTTCTTCACCTCTCAGCTCCCCTTTCTTCTGCATTTGGCTTCATTCTCTGGTAGATTCTTTCTTCATAAAGGTGGCCCTTTTATAGCCCCAGGCATATCAGCTTAGCAAATCAGCAAAAAACAATGGTTCAGTAAAAAGTCCCAGCAATGAATCTGTGAACTGGCTTGAATCTTTTTACCTTCAATATTTTGCCCAGTTCGTCTTCTACATTGGATAGACAGAAAGGAGTAAAGCATAGTGGCTAGGAGCATGTGCTCAGGGTCTTTACGGGTGATTAAAAACCCAGCTCTGCCCCTTCTTGACTGTGTGACTTCTGTCAGTTCCTGAATGAGTAACTGCAGCCAGAAGCCTGTAGACTGCCTGCGTCATGTCCCCACCCCTGGGCAGGCACAGTAGACCTGAGATCCATTCCTTCTAATCTGAGATAAGTAAAGAGGAAAACAAAAAATCAAGCAACTGTTAAAAGAAAATGAGTAGGCAAAAACTACAGACATCTATTTAAACTGCTATGTGAGGATAACTAACGTGCATCTTAGGGTTAAATGCAAAATCAACATTAACAGCGTCAACACCCACATCATCATTTCCTCATAGGGTATTGTCGTTGCTTGTTTACAAGTGTATCTCTCTCAATAAACCCTGAGCCTCTCAAGGTGAGAAGCTGTTTCTAGTGAGGCAACGAGTATCTACTCTGAGAGAGATTTAGTAAATGTTTGCTGAATGTGGGAAAAGTGGCTCCAACTTTAAACGACTTTCAATAATACATTTACAAATACACTTGCACGTTTCATTTTACTCCCAAGAATTAGGCAGCAATAGTTACTTAGAAGAAGACTACAAAATTCAGTAGGATTTAATGGGCTTCCTATTGTTAAAAAAAAAAGTACTGATGGATACCACTATCTTTGATGTTTACTGCCTTTTGTATAGTACTTGAAAAAATACCGGTGAGGAGACAGAGATGAATTAGAACTTGAATTAAGCTAAGGTTGTTGATGGTTCAAATTTATTACCATCAGAAAACCTGTTTACTTGTGTTTTTGAAATATGCCAGTGGGTTTAACCCTGTGCTTAAGCCAAGATTTCTTCTCTCTTCATTAGAATCTCTTCTAGGCAGGAACACAGGTGTACACAGAGGTCCTCAGTTAGACTCGCACTCATTTTTGGTGGCACCCAAGTTTTACGGCTCCAAAATAAATTTACTGTCTAGGATTATCAATTCATTTTACAGCTTAACTTCTTTTTAAAAATGGCCACACAGAAGCTTCAGTAAATATCAGGCTTGGAAACAGGCAAGACAGGAGCAAAATGTTCTCTTATGGTGGTATATAAACTCTTCCAAGCCTTGAAGAGGTTATTTGCTAAACGTCTAAAAGAGTTAATGATCTTCCAAAAGGGAATAAAGATCAAACTCAGTGTCCTCCAAGCGGCACTAATGGCCCAGTACACTAAATCTTTTACTCTTCTCTAAGTGACTTCAGTCTCTTTCTTTTTCCCTATTGAGACTAAAATCCTACCTCTTTAAAAAGGATAAAGGATGAAACTACTTTACATTGCATTAAAACCATATGCTGCCCAGGAAATTCAACATGAGCAGGCAGTAAATTACACTTTTAATCAGTTTGTTGTTCCTGGGTGTTGCCACAAACATACTGCAGTATGTAGTACCATTTAGGGGCTGGATAACCTATCCATGTCTTTTGGAAAACGTGTTGTATTAATGATGGACTTCCGTGTTAACTCAATCCCGACCCCTCAAGCCGGTTTAAATCATAGCACATCATTTTTAAGTATAAGCAATAAGTGCTTTGGTGCAAATTAATTTAGATTCTTCCGTTTTGTAAAGTGAAATTAAAGAGATATTTTTTTAGCTTAACCTCAACTACCTATTAAAGTTGTGTATATAAATAAGCCAGGTTATCTTTTTGCTTGTGAGAAATGCTGTTTTATCTAACAGCCGCTGGCCTAGCAGTTCAGTACCACACCGCTCTAAATTAGGACACTTTATCTTAAGGCTTCATAATCTTACACGACTATAATTGGAAAGTTTATAAAAAAAAAAAAAATCCTGCTTTGTAAGCTTGGCAGCTGAGATAGAAGGAGGGAATGAGAAGGGCTACAGCAGAATTACACCATCACTGCTAGCCTGACTCCGCTTGACAGAGCCGTTTAATATTTTGACAAGACAAAATATAAAGCAGCATTTTATTCTGTAGAGACTTCACTAGACACAAGCATGGAAGTGCTTGTGATCAATAAAGTTTGCGGTGGAGAGTGATTTATTTACAGCAGGGTATTATGTAGAGAAAGAGCTGTGATATTTCCACCGGCTTTGACGGCATAATGGGCCCCTCTCAATCCTTACATGGAAGGGTTAGATTGTCATGGTTGCTCAGGCAGTATTCAAACGTTATCTGATCAGCCTTAAAGACTTCAGAACGAGACAGATGATTAGTTACCCTAAACGATCCTCATCATGCAGAAATTGATGATTTAATATAGTCAATGACAGACGATTCCATTTGTACTAGATAAAGTGTCTGCGGTTTGTATCAATCATAATAGAGTTATTATTGAGCATAAAAGAAAAGCATGTTTAATATCATTAATTCCAGATATGTCGCTTTCCACATCTGGCATTCATCCATAGACCAGAACCACTCCAGGCTATCATTCCTGCCTCTATGCTGGCGACTCCAGTGTTTTTTGTAATTTCAAAATGTTTTTCAGCACCTCCAGCTAAGCGCAATAACAGTTTACAGATTACCTATGTCATCACATTTTGACAAACTTCTCAATCTGATGTGACCTTCATCTTTAGCCATCTGCTTGCCTTTGTTTCTGTTCTTTTTTGATAAACCTCCACAGCTTAAAGCTGTAGTAGTTTGTTCCATACACTGTACTTCTAGGTCAACACTTCACCTGTGTAAATCCAGAAATGCAGACTGCAGTGTAAAGATGGTGACCTGGGTTCAAGTCCCCAGATACCTGACCCTCCCTCACCCCTTTAGTTATATTTTTCATCATTCATGTCAATTTCATTTTGATTGTATGGAGGGGAAAGCACACAATCAGAAAAAAAGGAAGTACAAGTGGGAGTTGGGGTGAAGGAAGAGAGAAAAAAAGATTAATTAGTACACCTGAGAAGTTATAAAAGATAGGAAAAAATGTCATTTCTAAATCTGCCTTCTCTGCAAACAGTGTAACAATGGGAAAGCCATATAAATAATGAAGGAAGAGACACAAACTTTCTAGAGAACAAAATTATGGTTACCTAAATTAAATGTGTTTCTTATTTTAAATACTTTAACTTCCAAGTGATATGTTGAAATAACAACAAAAAGTTCAGCTTCAAGTATTGCACATCAACTTGTTAGGGAGGAAAAAAATCACTTAAAACAAAGAAAAGAAACCTCTCAGATTTCAGTTACTTCTACTCACAAATGCTTTTGCAGTCCTATAGGTTGTAAAAGACAGTAGAGGTCTATTTTTTCTTTTCATAATAAGAGTAATTTGGAGGTGATTTTTTATGTATTTATTTAACAAATAGTTATTGAGCACCTACTATGTGCCAGACATGGTTTAGGCACTGGGGATACAAGAAGAACAAAAAAGACAAAATCTCTGTCCTCATAAAGCTCACATTATAATGTTGATTACTAATAAAACGGATTGTGAGAAGTTAAATGGTTAAAGAACATTTTCAAAGATTAAGAACAGGATCAAAATAAACCTTAGGGAAGATAAAAATCAAGGTGGTGTTTAGTTGCTAAGCCAAGTCTGCCTCTGCAATCCCATGGACTATAGCCCACCAAGCTCCTCTGTCCATGGGATTTCCCAAGCAACAATACTGGAGTTGGTTGCCATTTCCTTCTTCAGGGGATTTTCCCGACTCATGGATCAAACCTATATCTCCTGCTTGGCAGGCAGATTCTTTATCATGAGCCACCTGGGAAGCCTCAGAGGTGTTAGATGTTAGGCATGTGTACATTGGAAAGTAAAAAAATTTCATCATACCTAAATTAATTTAGTCTAACTAATTTTCAATTAGGACTTCTTAGGGGGCGCTAGTGGTAAGGAACCTGCTTGCCAATGCAGGAGACAAATGAGACATGAGTTAGATCCCTGGGTCAGGAAGATCCCCTGGAGGAGGGCATGGCAACCCACTTCAGTATTCTTGTCTGAAGAATCTCATGGACAGAGGAACCTGGCAGGCTATGTTTGCAAACCTATGGCAGGCCTATAGAGTTGGACACAACTGAAACGACTTAGCATGTATGCACACAATTATCAATACTAATTTATTTGTTTCCTCTCACTTTGCTTGATGGGGTAGAGTAAAAGAGATTAATACTTCTTCAGGGGCAAAGAGTTAAGTTTTCAACTTTAGCTCCCATTGATTTATAACTATGCATTAGTTATCAATGCCTCAACATGACTGGTTTTCCATGACAAAACCCAAAATCTTCTCCATATATTATTACTCCTTGTTAATTATAGAGGCAACTAAAAGGTTACATAAGTACACATATATTAATAGCTTTCCAATTATTTTGTTGAAAACTGTTGATGATGTCTAAGGTGTAAATATTAAGGTATTCAGAGCAATAACCTAGCAGATTAGCCAAATCACATTTAAGTATACAAATTTTATGAAAGACCCTCTATAGTAGTAAAATACTCAGATTTCTAGTATTGAAGCTAGGCTCCAAAATGTTCTGACTATTCGAAAAACTCTAAACCTCAGGTTTCTTATTTTCAAAGTAGGACAAAAATATCTGCCTCGCCTTGTTGCAAAATGTTACCTTAGGAGTGATTTTTAAAAGTTAACTATTTTGAAATAAGAAAAACCTGAGGTATGATCTAGTCAAACTCTTCCATTTCATTAATGAGAAAATAAAGGCCCAGAAAACTTAAGAGACTTACTCCAGGTCAGTCAACTTAATATCAGAACCAAGATTAAATCATTCTTCTCAATTTCTTGTCCAGTGATCTTTCTTCTCCTCCATGAGATAATGTAGCAAAAATGCTTTGAAAGCTACGACATGCATAAAGAATATGGTATTATAATGATGGAACAAAATGATGTGGTCTTTCTACACCTTTTATATTTGTCAAAAAGACATTCCTGAATATCTTACAATGGATTCTACTAAGAATTAAAATAAAATTTACGCAAGACACATTAGATTTCTGATAACAATGATTTCACACCTTGCACAAAATTTTATATGCAGATAAGACTAATAAATGTCCATCAACAGTCATCACGTGATTAGATCATGCCAAGTGTGATACTTTAGTTCTCTAATAATTTATTCAATTGTCACTACCAACATCATATTGATTGAACCTTATAAAATAATAAATCATGGTTTTATTTTATTTCTATGACTAAGGTTAGGTTTCTAATATCTTTTTGATAATCTAACATTCTCAAAGTAGACAACAGAAACCAGTAAACAAACACTGTTATTTGAGAAAGATTTTCTGTTCATTGATGGGTTTAGCCTTGACACTAAAATGTATATAGAGAAAGTGTCAGTCAACTTTTGACACGCAAAATGTTTGTGTCAGACTCACACAAAGCAGGATCAGAAAGCAAGTGACCATAAAGTCACCTAAAGCTAAAAACCAAAAGCTTTCTGAATCAGAGCCTAAGACGAGCAATCGCTGGTTCTACTTCAAGTTCATTACTGATTTTACTTTGACCATTAATCAATTCATTGGTCCTCAACATATTTTAAATGGCTATGCCTATTTTCTTGCTCTGAAATCATCGTGTTGACAATTGCTAATTTAGAAAGTAAACAGAAACAAAAAGATTTTAACTATATAATTGTAATTTGCATGTAAAAGGAAAATGGAATCTATGTGGTATTAATAAAATTGAGGCTGTGGTCCTCCATTTCAGTTCACAAATCTAAAAGTCTAAAAGACACTTGCTCCATGGAAGAAAAACTATGACAAACCTAGACAGCATATTAAAAAGCAGAGACATCACTTTGCTGACAAAGGTCCATATAGTCAAAACTATGGCTTTTCCAGTAGTCATGTACAGATGTGAGACTTGGACCATAAAAAGGCTGAGCACTGAAGAATTGATGTTTTTGAATTATGGTGCTGGAGAAGACTGTTGAGAGTCCCTTGGACAACAGGGAGATCAAACAAGTCAATCCTAAAGGAAATCAAACCTGAATATTCATTGAAAGGACTGATGCTGAAGCTGAAGCTCCAGTAATTTGGCCACCTGATGCAAAGAGCTGACTCATTGGAAAAGACCGTGATGCTGGGAAGGACTGAGGAGGGCAGGAGGAGAAGGGAACAACAGAAGATAATGAGACAGTTGGATGGCATCACCAACTCAACAGACAGGAGTCTGAGCAAATTCCAGAAGACAGTGAAGGACAGGGAAGCCTGGCGTGCTGCAGTCCATGAGATCACGAAGAGCCAGACACAACTGAGTGACTGAACAACAAGCATCACTGTGAACTTGGTCAGAGGCATAGATATTCAACTTAGAACTAAAATTATGCAAGAAGTTAATGTGATGTAGGAGGAGGAAACTGAAAAGGGTTTTCCAATCAATTTTCCACTTCTGAACAACAATCACTGTAAGTAGCAAATAATTCTTCAAATAGAAAAATAATGTCGGTTTGGATAACTTTTCTCATTTCTCTTTTAAAGACAAAAATGTTATTCTAAAACGTATTAAGTTTCTTATCTGCAGTTATAGGCCAGCAGGAAACCTAAAGCTCTAGGCTTTAGAAATTTCTCTTGGCACAAACAATTTAAAAAATTAGGGCAAATTTTAAAATTTGTTATTTTATCAATAAACATTTTCTTGTATATGGATGCAAGGCATTTTTTTTTAATAATCTATACTTATTTTCCTATCATTTCTGTATCTTTGTTTACAATATACCTTCATCCTGGAATTTCTTTCCTTTTCATCTTCTCCTATAAAAATACTACATTTCCTTCTAGTGCCAACTAAAAGTTAAATTTAACCACAAATCTTGCTCTGTTTCAGGTTTTTGTAAAAAAAATAAAAATTCCTAAAGCTACTGTGGTCTGCACTACATCCTCCAGGAACATGCATTATTCACTAACACATACTTAGTGCCTGGGCTAAACAAAATTTGTATTAGGCACCAAGACTATTAAGAGGATGACACATGAGACAGTATTCCACCTTATGGAGTAAAAGAGAGGAAACTGTGCATCTGGTTAAACTCACAAGAACTGTTTTACATATTATCTCATTAAATCTTCATGGCATGTCAGTAAGGTAAAATTATTATCCTATATCTCACTTATACCATCAGTGAGAAAACTGAAGCCTTAGAGGAGATTGGGTTACTAACCCAAAGATTTCAGAGACAGATTGTTTCCTAATCATTCTCAATTTATAAATCTCATCCCCACAACCACAACCCTAGTTCTCTGAGAATTTGGGCATTACTTTTTAAACTCTTTTTCAATCTATGACTTGCTGGGGAAAAAAACATACAGTATATTCACTAAAATGTTTATTGACTCATTGCAGAGTATGAGTTCAATTCAAATCTTAGTGAAAAATCTAAATTTTTTAAAATAGATATCACAGTTAGAGTGCTTTTCTGTATTATTAATAAAGGTATTAAAATCATTTAATGGTCTAATTAGGACTCTCATAAGGCTGAAGGAAAATGAAATAGACAAAAAACTCAAAAAGCAAATATTAACAAATCCTAGCTTCTTTCCACCATGATAAAGCTATAGAAATATCAAATTTAAAAGGTCAAATTCACAGACACCCTATCTTACCTATAAACCAAAAAAAATCAAAATATTCTCAACCTTTCAAGCAACATGCACTTCAATTAAAATAACAACTTAAGAGCATACACGTGTGTGTGCCTGTTAAGTTACTGCAGTCGTGTCCAACTCTGCGACCCTGTGGACCACAGCCTGTCCAAGCGGGATTTAGAAAAGGCAGAGGAGCCAGAAATCAAATTACCAGCATCTGCTGGATCACTGAAAAAGCAAGAGAGTTCCAGAAAAACATCTACTTCTGCTTTATGGATTATGCCAAAGCCTTTGACTGTGTAGATCACAACAAATTGTGGAAAATTCTGAAAGAGATGGGAATACCAGACCAACTGACCTGCCTCCTGAGAAATCTGTATGCAGGTCAAGAAGCAACAGTTAGAATTGGACATGGAACAGACTGGTTCCAAATTGGGAAAGGAGTACGTCAAGGTTGTATGTCACCCTGCTAATTTAACTTATGCGCAGAGTACATCATGAGAAACGCTGGGCTGGAGGAAGCACAAGCTGGAATCAAGATTGCCGGGAGAAATATCAATAACCTCAGATATGCAGATGACACCACACTTACGGCAGAAAGCAAAGAACTAAAGAGCCTCTTGATGAAAGTGAAAGGGGGGAGTGAAAAAGTTGGCTTAAAACTCAACATTCAGAAAACTAAGATCATGGCATCTGGTCCCATTACTTCATGGCAAATAGATGGGGAAACAATGACAAGTTTTATTTTCTTGGGCTCCAAAATCACTGTAGATGGTGACTGCAGCCATGAAATTAAAAGATGCTTGCTCCTTGGAAGAAAAGTTATGACACACCTAGATAGCTTATTAAAAAGCAGAGATGTTGCCAAAAAAGGTACATCTCATCAAAGCTATGGTTTTTCCAGTAGTCATGTATGGATGTGAGAGTAGGACTACAAAGAAAGCTGAACACCGAAGAATTGATGCTTTTGAACTGTGGAGCTGGAGAAGACTCTTGAGAGTCCCTTGGACCGCAAGGAGATTCAACCAGTCCATCCTAAAGGAGATCAGTCCTGGGTGTTCATTGGAAGGACTGATGCTGACACTGAAACTCCAATACTTTGGCTACCTGTTGCAAAGAACTGACTCATTTGAAGAGATCCTGATACTGGGAAAGATTGAAGGTGGGAGGAGAAGGGGATGACAGAGGATAAGATGGTTGGATGGCATTACCGATTCAATGGACATGAGTTTGAGTAAACTCCGGGAGTTGGTGTTGGACAGGGAGGCCTGGCGTGCTGTAGTCCATGGGGTCACAAAGAGTCAGACACAACTGAGTGACTGAACTGAACTGAACTGGACCATAGCCTGCCAGGTTCCTCTGTCCATGGGATTCTCCAGGCAAGAATACTGGAATGGATTGCCATGCCCATCTCCAAGGGATTTTCTGGACCCAGGGATCAAACTCATTCCTCTTCCGTCTCCTGCATTGGCAGGCGGGTTCTTTACCACTAGCACCACCTGGGAAGCCAAGAATATATATGTGCACTATCTTAAAGAAAACCAGGCAATCACCAAAGGCAAAATGCTGCCTTCAGATTGCTATGAATAATCTGGACTCAGATTCTGTCCTTTCTTTAAAGAAAATAAAACCAAAAAAAAAATCTCATTTAAGATAAACAAGAGAAAGGCAAATTTGAAATACAGCTTATTATCCTTTAATGATACTTTTTACTATATGTATATTTTCACATATTCACATACAGATTTTAGGGAACAAAAACATCAGATGCCATTTGAATGTTAAAATAACATTATATGAATTTGAAGATAAAATTCCTAAGGGAAAAGGAAAACTGTGGGAATGGAATCTCAAGTGTTAAAATACAGTTAGGAAATATTTCTACAAACCATGTCATATTCTTAGAACTTAAAGTTTTATTCCTGCTTGGTTTCTGTATATGTCAGGATTAAATATTTGTGTTTCGGAGTGGAAATCACATCTCTAAAACAATAAAGTAAAAAATTAGAAGTATAAGTATATAAAATTAGAAAGAATATAGTATTAATTATCTGCATACTAGAAATGTCATTTAAAAAATATTTAATCTCAATATTTAGCCTATTTAACCCCTGACACTCAGTACCCTATGCACCTATTTCTCTTTTGCCAGGATCAACACGCATGTGAAAGGCTCTAAACGGCCAGGTGCCATGGCAAAGAATTACACACATGCCACCCTGGCCTGTCTTCCTAAGGAATGTGGATATAGTGACTAAGGGTTAGCTGCCAGGGCTTAGGCTGCCTTAGTTCAACTCCTGGCTCTACCACTCATTAGCTACTTGACTTAGTATGGATTACTCAATTTCTCTGGACCTCAGCTCCATGATCTTAAAATAAAGCCAAGTAATTCATGTCTTATGAGCATGCCATAAATATCAAATGAGATAATGCATATAAAACACTTAGTACAATGCCAGGCACATAAATAATGGTCAAGAAATATTAGCTATTATAACTACTATTATTAGCCAATAGGAGCTTGTCAGGAAAACCAACGTGCCATTAAGTTGTTCAATAGCAAGGTCATGTCTTAACTAGTTTTGTGTTTTTGATGCATTAGTGAATGCGGATTGAATGACAGGCTGAATGTGTAAGTGAAAGCCAATAAATACAAACATATATTAGATACACATACTTATGTGTATATATATATATATATATATATACACACACACACATATACATGGTATAAGACATAAGATATTATGTATACATAAGATCTTCAGCAAAATTATCAATCAAGTAGATTTGGCCAACTCATCAATTAAGTGGAGATAATAAGCAAATCAAACAAATATTTGACTGAATTGACCACTGACTGACTAAATTCATAGGTTCATTCTTGTGGTTCAGAATAGCTGAGACCCACTAATATTTAAGGAAAAGAAACACAAAGTCAGTTGAGAAAGTAAAGTGAATTTCAGTCTTAAGTAGAGCAAGGATACACATACAGAAGCTGAAGAAAGGGGTACACAGCCTATTTTTACACCGGCGGGAGCAGGGAGATTGCAGAGTATGAAAAAAGGGGGTTTAGGCAAAAAATGCAAAATAGAGGAGGCAAAGGGTCTGAAAGTAGAAACTCACTTTCTTTCATAAGAATAGCATTAGAAAAATAAATACACTATCTTGGAGAAATTACACCAAGCATTCCAAAACCATGCAAAATAAATGCTGAGATAGCCAAGTACTTGTCTCTAGGAAGGAATCCCTCCACTTTGAGCCCTCCTGAAATCATTATTGCATTAAAGACACACACACATGAAAACATGCATGCAAGCAAACATGTGTAAACACACACACAGTCCTTGTCTCTTGGTTGCCTAAACTAAAATTTCAATCATTCTTAAAAGTTCTGGAATCATAAATTTCAGTATAAAAAAACAACAAACAGTGACAACAACAACAAATCTAACAAATAATCTTTAAAACAACCTCTGTGTCTGGAATATACAAATTAGTTACAGACAAAAATCTATGTTCCTAATTGCAACTCTGGCACAGGTCTGATTGTAGTGACTACTACCACTCACTTATTGCATTAATTTTTCCAGGGTCAGCTATCCAATGACCCACCATCACAGATAATTCCACTTCTATGAATTTGCTTCTTGTCACAGTCATATGAAAGGAAAAGAAAAATGAGTTAACGGCCAGCACTTAAGGGTTGTTGAAGTGGCAGAAGGTTCAGTTCCTTTAAAACAATGACTCTTACTTGACATTGTATGATTGCAAGGTAAAATACTGTCTTACCTGAAAGAGCCTTTGTCTATGCCAAAAGGAAATAGTGTGTCTATTCCTGAAAGTGAAATATGGATCTGCAATCTTATGAGAAAATGTGTCATTAGTCATCAAATATATTCTGAGTATATTTTTTAAATTATTTCTACTCTGTCTTAGAAAAGATATTGGGGGGCACTGCCCTCTATAGTTTTCCGACTCTGGTTCTTTCTCTCTCTTACCCACATAAACACACACACATACACACTCCATACACATGCCAAAATGATGCTCTACAGTTGGAATTCTGGTATCCCAACCTTGGTGCTCTTGAATCTGCAATGTGTTTGAAGGAGAGGTGTTACATTCTTCACAGTGAAGGGCAAGATTGAATCAATCACTGGAATGTAGTCGGTCTACCAGACTGAAGTACCACTTATCACAACACAGTTCTATCAAGATGGATATGTGTAGAAAACAGACACAACAAGAGCTGTTGTATACTCGTGAGGCTGAGCAGAAAAGGTAAAAGAAATGCTCTAAGGAGTTACCTGGAAAATAACATCTAGGAGGACATCCTGGATACCTCGGCCTTTATAATATGAATCTTACTGCACCAAACTTTCAAGTCAACATGGATAAAAGAACACAGAGTGAGTATATCTGCAAAAAGGCTCTGTAGTTATGAACAAAAACTTCTGAAGTCAGCCCGTGTCTCAAGATCCATTGTGACCCATCCTGCAAGATTTCTGTTCTCAATCACTTGTCAGTGTCATCCTCTGTAATAAAAATTAGCAATGTGTCATCATATTTGACCAAATCATGATTAGTTTGAGGAAAATCACTAGCAAGTATAAAGAAAAATATAAGAAACAAAATTCAGAAATCTAAATAATAGGCATTGAAAAAAATACTTTTTCAAATGGTTTCCTCCTTGAATGAATAAAAACAAACTCCATATTTTTATTTGCAATGAAACAAGTTAGACTTTTGGCTTTAATCCATCTTCCACCAACTTAAGGCTGTCTCATAAAATTAATGGATTCAGAGAGGCTCTATATTGGGCTCTGCAGTAGAACTCAGTCATTCCTACCTGAACTCAATCCATTTCAACTATTCTCTGTACCAGTTCCTCCTTTATCCTCTATCACACACACACACACACACAAAATCACTATACCAACTGGCTGTCTCTCACCATATGTCTTAAGATGACTGACTCATACCATCAATTATAGACTTCTTTTTGACCCTTCACAAACGCCCAAGTGCTATAAGTCTTCAGATTTTGATCATTTCCAGCACCAGTTTGGTCTACCCCACACTAAATTCTCCAATCACTGTTGAAATTTTTCATTATTGCTTCCCAATACAGGGCTTACAACTGTCATAAGAGGTACACTCCAAGCATTAGTTCAATAAATGAATGGGTAACTCTTACCTTCTAATTATATATTCACTCTATTTTTTACTCATTTAAAATAACTTGAAAAGCATGTTCACACCTCTGTACTGAGTCACTATGCCCAACTGCTAATAATTACCCCCATCTCAGTTCCTGTCTTTAATCCAGATGATCATAAAGTCCATAAGGCTGGCACTTACACAAATGGCCTCCGTCATTATGACATAAGATCTAAATGAAGGACTTGGGGCTTTTGGAAATTACATCTGTGAATTATCCAGGATAAAGGTAGTATGTACGTGGCAGGTAAAATGGTCAGAAGATATACTCATTGGCATGTAGAAAGCATTCAAGTGAACCAGATGCAGGCTTAAGGAGTCCACAATTAAAAAACTTGGAAGAAGTTTAAAGCACATGGTTGGAAGAACATGGCTGACAGTTGAGAGATATTAATACAAATATTCTATTAAAAAGTCAGCTATTATCCTTCACTGATGTTTGTTCACATTGTATTCCATGCTGCACCAAAGATTAATAAGTATCACTTCATTTATTTTCAACATGTTTTAACTATTTCACTTCACTGATGAGCTATCACAAATATCAGATCTTAGTAGGAAACACTAGCAAGTTTAGAGGCACAGAATCGTACAATTAAAATAGAAAGATAATACATGTGTGTCATACTCACTTATCGTAATGAGTATATCAGTGACAATTTTGAAGAAGAGTGATTGTTTCCTAAAACCAGCTCACTCCAACTATATGGACAGGAAAAATTCTTTGGTACTTTGTAGAAAACCGTCTGTGCAGAAGTTAAGCTTTACTGCAGGGCTAATGTTAATTGGCTTTTAAATGGTAAGGTGGTTTGCAACATACTATAACACAAAAACTCTCTGCCTTAGTGGAATTTTTACTTCTAATCTTGATGGTTCTAGAACAGAGTCTGTGACTTCTCCCTTTTTACTGCCTCCCCCAAACACACACACAAATACACACCCTAACATCCCCAATTTCCATAATCTTTTAAAACCAAAGCCATAGGTCAGGTTAGTTCAATACCTGCAGAGAGAACTCTGAATGACATTTAAGTCAACCTTGGAAATAGCCAGTCATCTCTTTGCTTAGAATGAATACCAAGAATGTCAATTTCACTTATTTTTAAGTAACAGTGCAGGCACTGGAAAGAGAAAAAGGTTGATGATGTTGTGTTTTTGTTTTTTGCTGCTATTGCTCTTTCTTTTTAGGAGTTTTGTTTTGAGTTTTGATTGTGTGGGATTTATTTACAAGCTGCTAAACGGAGGTTAAAGACTCAAAAACATAATACTGTTTTTGAGTTTATAACATCCTGCTGACCCCTGATAGCACAGAAAATTCCATGTACTACAAGGTCAATTTCTTGAACTGTTGACAAATCTATTATTTTATTAATTCCTAATAATTAATTGTTTCCACGTACTAGCCTTAGTTATCCAAAAGAACTGTCAATTCTGGTCACAGGGCAAAATTTTATTTTTTCATGGGAGAGACAGAAAAGGTAATAATTACAATGTAATGTGATAGAACTTATAATGTATTGATAAAGAGAAACCAAAGGTACTGTGCAGAGGGCTGCCTGACAAGAACTGTGACCCTGTATCAACGGATGCAGCCAGCTCGTGTTGATCCCTCAGGGAGGATGCTGAAGCCGTAAGTAGCCAGATTTTTGTATCCTTCTTCTCTCTCATGCCCTACTTGTGCTTGTCAAGTGGCAGCTCAACCAGAAGCTGGAGAGCAAGAAAGCAATTGTGGCTGTCCAAGTAGGTCCACCTTCCAGAGCACAAAGCAGGTGCTTATCGGTGGAAAGTAGATCTTAAAATATAAATGAAAGATAGCCAACACAGACATAGGCGTGAGGGTATCAGTTTAGTTTTGCACATGACAAGCGGCATATATTTATAGGACATTCAGATGGGGATAGAAATTCAGGGTCTGGAGTTCAGGAGGAAGATTTGTGCTAAACAAATGGATTTAGACCTATTAAACTACAGGTAGTTGAAACCATGAGAGTAGATGTAGTAACTAATGAAGGGTAAAAAAATAAGAGCCAAAGGAAGAGTCCTGAATAACTCTAACAAGGAAACAGTGCACAAATGATACAAAAGGCAACACTGACTAGGTGAAAAGAGAACCAGGGGATCAAATTATCATGAAGTACTGGGAAGAAATGGTCAAAATGGGTAAACGCAGTGCAGAGTTCAGATAAAATAAGGACTGCAAAATGCTCATTCAATTTAGTAATGAGATCACTGGTAACCTCAGTGAAGACAGTTTGATTGCAGAAGTGAGGATATAAGCCTACTGCAGTAGAAGAAGCCTTGTGTCCTGGCGATTGATAGAAATTAGAGCCCAAACTTAATTGCATCATTGGGAAGTACAATCCCAAGGCAGCAAGACTGAGGGAAAAAAAGAACACAAAGCAGGCAAGAAAGAAAGCAAATATAGAGTGCGTTATAAACAGTCTACAGATTTTTGAGAAATCCAGGTAGCCAGCTGCTTGGTGTCTGGATAAGCCATATGGAACCACCCATAGTGTGGAACAATCCCATGGAAGGGGGGAAAAAAGAGAAATTCATCTTCTGGATCTTCTCCTATCCCACTGCAGTCTCCTGCTACACAGCCCTTCAGGGCAGTCACTGCCGCACCATTCTGCATCTGAGTCTTAAGTTGTAGAAGAAACCAGAGCATTGTGGAGCTAGTCAGCTTAGATCTTGGCACGGGAACAACTGGGACTCTCTCCTATGATCCAGGCCATCCCAGTGCCCAGCCCTTGTTCTCAGGGATTCCCGACAGATAGTAGGGGAGGCAGCAACTTAGCATACAGAAGTTCTCCACTGAGCAAGCAGCCAAGAACCTAGGAGGCAGCAGGACCAAACAAATCTGGAGAGGTACAGAAAGTGAGTGGAATCCAGGTAGAAAGTGAACTCTGATAGCGCAGACAGCTCCTTCAGGAAAAGTGAGAAGCGTTGGGTAAAAGGCAAAGAGGAGGCCAGCAGAGAAGTTCAACTTCGCAGGAAAAGCACAGAGTATAGCCAGATAGCTTGGGTTTAAATTCTGGCTCAACTTCTCACTATCTGTGTAATCTTTAACAATTCATTTGACTTTTCTCTGCCTCAGGGTCTTTATCCATAAAATGCAGAAATAATACCTACTCCATAAGGCCGTTACACGTTACTTATATAAAATATTTAGAACTGTGTCCAGCACATACTGGGCATTATTTTAATGTTTGATAAGGATTAAAAGAGGATTCTTTTGTTTCACAGACAACTGAACATATTTTCATGCTGAGGGAAGAAAAGAGAATTTTAAGGGAAACTGAATATATAGGACAGATAAGGAATTACTGATGGAAAAAGCTATCAGAAAGGATAAGATTTCTTAGTTAAGTAAAGGAATTAGTGCATAATAGGTAATTACTGATTATATTCTTGCTGAATGATTAGAAATAAGTATTAGATCAAATAAAGTAATTACGTATGGCTTGTGAGTGGGCTTGCTCAGTTGTGTCTGACTCTTTGCAGCCCCATAGATAGCCTGCTGAACTCCTCTGCCCATGGAGTTTTCCAGGCAAGAATACAGGAGTTGGGCACCACTTCCTACTCCAGGGATCTTTCCAGACCCAAGAATCAAACCCACTTCTCTTGCATCTCCTGCATTGGCAGGGGGATTCTTTACCCTAGTGTCATCTGAGAAGCTCATATGTATGGCCTACATATTGTAGTATTTACTAGTCTAATTTTTTAAGAGCCTCTTGATGAGGGTCAAAGAGGAGAGTGAAAAAGCTGACTTAAAATTTTCAAAACACTAAGATCATGTCATCTTGTCCCATCATTTCATGGCAAATAGATGGGGGGAAAAGTGGAAACATGGACAACTTTACTTCCTTAGGGTCCAAAATCACTGCAGATGGTCAATGCAGCCATGAAATGGAAAGATGCTAGCTCTTTGGAAGAAAAGCTATGACCAACCTAGACAGCATATTAAAAAGCAGAGACATCACTTTGCTGACAAAGGTCCATATAGTCAAAACTAATGGTTTTTCCAGCAGTCACATACAGATGTGAGAATAGACCATAAAGAAGGTTGAGGACGAAAGAATTGATCCTTTTGAATTGTGATGCTGGATTATGAAGACTCTTGAAAGTCCCTTGGACAGCAAGGAGAGCAAACCAGTCAATTCTAAAGGAAATCAACCCTGAATATTCATTGGAAGGACTGAAGTAGAAGTCCCAATAGCTTGGCCACCTGATGTGAAGAGCCAACTCATTGGAAACAACTCTGATGCTGGGAAAGATTGAAGGCAGGAGGAGAAGGGAGTGACAGAAGATTAGATGGATGACATCACTGACTCAATGCACACGAATTTCAGCCAACTCTAGAAGATAGTGAAAGACAGGAAAGCCTGGCGTGCTGCAGTTCATGGGATCATGAAGAGTTAGACATGACTTAGTGACTGAACAACAGCAATTACTTTTTAAATGTTATATAATAATGGAATTCACTGTACACTTTAAAAGCCTGGAACAAAGCAATGATTAGATGAAAGTTAATATTTACTACTCTGCCTATTCAGTTGCTACCTTTTTCAGCCCAATCTGTATTATAACCTTAAGTCTTAAACTCTTAAATTAATCCAGAGCAAGGGAGGCAGAGTATTAAGTGAGCTCAGATTCATCAGCCATTAGAGCCTGGAATTAATTTTATGGTATGTAATGAGCCTGCATTACATACTAAGCACTCATGTATTTGTCATATTACACACAGCTTTTTTCTGAGGCATTCATGTTCCCTAGTCTGTGTGCCTAGGCATCAGCCTTAAGTTTACTATTCAGAGCTCCAATTACCTTCCAGAATTAAAGTTAAGCCCTTAACTTCAGCCCATGTACTTGAAAGTCTTTGGTTGCCTTCCTATCTTTTGTCAGAGTAGGAAAGGCTGGATTCTGTCTCTCGACTCCATCCAATGGCTTGGTTCCCTCTCCTGATGACTGACAATGCCAAAGCACAATGCTTCTCCCAAACTGGCTGCATGGCCATTACCTTAATTTCTTTCCAACTGGATAATGGATGACTTGAGCCTACACCATCTCAGGTTCACCAGGTTTCTCTGGAAATTGTAATACTAGACTGTTGTTTCCTTTGTCTAAAGCTGCCACTAAAATCAGATCATTTCACCCAGCCCTTGATCTTTGTAGTTTTCTCTCCCAGCTTACTTTTCTTCCCTACTGGCCTATTTTTGCAGTGGAGATTCCAACAAACCTGATGATCAAGCCTGTTTCAGGTAAAGCAAGTCCATTCAAAGCATGATTTTCTGCTTCTCCCAAAGATAATGTGAAAATGTTAGTTTGTCAACTCATGTTTGTATACTTTCTTGTAGAAGTACTGTTTATGATCCTAAAAGGCATACAATGTAAAATTATATATTAGCTTCAATGGGCTACACTTATCAATTCAATGATAAGTTAAAAATGGGCAACATTTTTAACATTCCGCAATCCCACAACTCTTCCTTTAATACCAAGGTGAACACCAACCAAGTTCTCAAGTTCTTTCTGTGGACAGCCTTCTGATTCCAGAGGCAGTTTAATACATTGGAAAGTACAAGGGCTTTGTAATCAAACAGCCATGAGTTCAAATCCTATCTGTGAAAACTACTTTGTGTCACTTGGGGCAAGTTACTTAGGATCTGAGCCTCACTTTCTTCAGTTGTAAAAAGAGGGTTGATAATAACTGCCACAGAGAGTTGTTTGAAGGATAAATGAGATCACAGATCAAAAGCACTCAATCCAGTGCCTGGCACTCAGGGAAAGGTAATTCCCTCCCTTTTCTTTCCTTTCTCCTGGTAATATGAACTAAAGATCAGACAGACTTCAGTATTACTCACAATCAGTTCTATTCCTGAAGATATCCTACAATTTTTATAAGCCGCCCCAATATCAGAACTATGACTATCAAAGCTTAATTGTCTGAGTTTTTGTCCATGTGTAGATTAAGCAAATTTGACCAATTCCATAGATTGGAAGCATTTTAAAAACAGAAGCTTATTTATTTAATCATTCTACAGCCTCTGGTCATTCTGACTGAGCAATCAGCCGTATTGTTATGGCACAATTTTGCTGCTGTGAATACAAGGCATATATGTGTAAGGTTCCTTTAAAACTGTGGGGTTTTACATTCCCTTTCCCCAGAATTGGGTCTGTTTAATGGCTTCAACCAAAAACCTAAAACTTGAAAATTTTTTCTTGAATACATCTAATGGTCAGGACCGTTTTCAACTACCAGGAAAAAATCACATGCATTTCTTGACATGATCATTGAACAAATGGATGTGTCTGGAGCTTCAAAACAGTGCATAAATTGATCTTCTTTGTGCATCAGGACAAACTACGTATCACTGCAGTTCTAGAAATGGCCTCAAATATCTCTACTAAATTCTGTGTCATCATCCAAACTACCAAATTCATGACTCATACTTCCTAAATTTTATATTGCTTTGGCCTCTATGGAAACTTGGTCCCCAGATTCTTTGAGATGCCACTTATTGATAAATGTAGTCTACGTCCCCTCATCTTGGACTCCATAAATACTTGACTCATTGAGCCTGGTGTAAATGACATCAGCAGCTTTCATTTTCCAATTTTCTTGGGACACTTGTTCTTGACACACACCCAACACGCTGTGGGAAAGCCCAGGTGTCTCACGCAGAGGTCAACAGACAGAAGAAACAAAAGCCAGAATCAACTTGGCAGCCATGTTACCAAACCATCTTAGAAGCAGGTCCCTAACCTCTTTCGAGCTTCCCCAGTTGTCCCTGCTGAGCCTTGCCAAAATCTGAGATTCAAAGGCACAATAAATGATTACTATTCTTTTTGACACTAACTTTTGAAGTGGTCTGTTATACCAAAATAGATAACTGGAACAATCCCCAGAGGTTAGACTCTCCAGGAGAGGAGCTCAGATAATGTTTGGAATGTAATCAATGGGCTATAACCAATTATCTTTAAAAGGGTAACGGCCCTCAATTTTCTACAAAGTTTCTACCTCTGCACTTCTTCCCTCTGCCATTACCTCTCTGATTTCCTCTACTGCCTCTCCCCTTTAACCTTACATTCTTGCTCTCACCATAGCTCTTCATACATACAAAACAGGCACCCAAATCAAGAACTTTGTATTACTGTCCCTCTAAACCCTCTTTGCCCAGATACCCTCCCAGATAATCTCCTTCGAATCTCAGCTCAAATGTCACTATCTCAGTGAGAACTACAGTATTTAAACTTCACATTCACTTTTACCAGATGACTCATTATCTCTTCTATTCTGCTATAATTTTTTCATAACATTCATTAACTTACCTATTATTTATTTCTCCATCAGTAAAATGTAAGATCAATAAGGACGATTTTTAAGGGGTTTTTTTTCCCCCTTTTTGTTCACCAGTGTATTCCCAACAACATGAGAATATTGTATTTGGTGTTCAATAAATATTTAATGATTGAATATAGAGATCAGCTATTGTTATTCAGCTTCCCAGGTGGCTCAGAGGTAAAGAATCTGACTGCCAATGCAGGAGATACAAGAGACATGGGTTCTATTCCTGGGTCAGGAAGATGCACTAGAGGAGGAAATGGCAACCTGCTCCAGTATTCTTGTCTGGGAAATTCCATGGCCAGAGGAGCCTGGCAGCTACAATCCATGGGGTCACAAAGAGTCAGACACAGTTAAGCAACTGAGCACATATGAACTAAGGGTAACTATTTAATATTCTCCTTACTTCACGTCAGTTCAGTTCAGTCACTCAGTCATGTCCGACTCTTTGCGACCCCATGAACTGCAGCAAGCCAGGCCTCTCTGTCCATCACCAAGTCCCAGAGTCCACCCAAACCTATGTCCATCAAGTCGGTGATGCCATCCAACCATCTCATCCTCTGCCATCCCCTGCTCTGCCTGCCCTCAATCTTTCCCAGCATCAAGGTCTTTTCCAATGAGTCAGCTCTTCGAATCAGGTGGCCAAAGTATTGCAGTTTCAGCTTCAACATCAGTCCTTCCAATGAATACCCAGGACTGATCTCCTTGCAGTCCAAGGGACTCTCAAGAGTCTTCTCCAATACCACAGTTCAAAAGCATCGATTCTTTGGCACTCAGCTTTCTTTATAGTCCAACTCTCACATCCATACATGACCACTGGAAAAACCATAGCCTTGACTAGATGGACCTTTGTTGGCAAAGTAATGTCTCTGCTGTTTAATATGCTGTCTAGGTTGGTCATAACTTTCCTTCCAAGGAGTAAGCGTCTTTTAATTTCATGGCTGCAATCACCATCCTCAGTGATTTTGGAGCCCAGAAAAATAAAGTCAGCCACTGTTTCCCCATCTATTTCCCATGAAGTGATGGGACCGGATGGCATGATCTTAGTTTTCTGAGTGTTGAGCTTTAAGCCAACTTTTTCACTCTCCTCTTTCACTTTCATCAAGAGGCTCTTTAGTTCTTCACTTTCTGCCATAAGGGTGGTGTTATTTGCATATCTGAGGTTATTGATATTTCTTCACTTCAAGTCAGTTCAGTTGCTCAGTCGTGTCTGATTCTTTGTGACTCCATGAATCATAGCACGCCAGGCCTCCCTGTCCATCACCAACTCCTAGAGATTATTCAAACTCATGTCCATCGAGTCGGAGATGCCATCCAACCATCTCATCCTCTGTCGTCCCCTTCTCCTCCTGCCCCCAATCCCTCCCAGTTTCAAGGTCTTTTCCAATCAAGTGCCCCCCAAGTGAAGCAGTTACTCCTACCCATGAGTCTTCTTATATGGCCCCCTTTGAAGTTTTAAGCTATCATTGTTTACCTCTCAGCTATCAGGAGGCAGAAGGACAGTGATCACATGCAAACTTTATTGGATGATTTTTCTATTCTCCTCACAGGGTTTGAAGTCTTCTGATACAAACTAAGCCACTCTATTCTGTTTATCTACATTGGCTCAGTCAGGATGCTACTGTTATCCTGCACCACAGCTGTGCAAAGACCGAACCATAAAGCAGGAAAACTGGTATTTGGCACCATCTCAGCATCCTTTGAGCTTCCCAGGTGGCACTAGTGGTAAAGAACCTGCCTACCAATGCAGGAGACTTAGGAGATGCGAGTTTGATCCATGAGTCAGGAATATCCCCTAGAGGAGAGCATGACTACCCACTCCAGTATTCTTGACTGGAGAATCCCATGGACAGAGGAGCCTGGTGGGCTACAGTCCAAGGGTCACAAAGAGTCAGACACGACTGAAGCAACCTACCACATCAGCATTCTTTACACTTGCTCTCTCATATGTGAAAACTGGGCTTTTCTTAGCACCCACAGTCTAGAATCTCTGCCTCATAAAATAAATCTAGTTTTTATCTTCTTCCCACCTATATTGGTCTCCAAGATGTTAATGACTGATCATAAATTAATGTGTTAGCTACGGGAAGAAAATCTAAATTTTAATGGGATTTCTAAAAGAGCAATGATTTTTTTTTTAAAGAACAAATAAATTTTAATAGGAAATTTCACACAATGCAGTTGAAATGATACTTGCAAGCAGGGTTCTTTCTAGCAGCCTTCAAAATAGAAAAAAATCAGGCCATGTAGCAACTGTCATCCCCTTTCCCTTTATACAACCTTCCCTTTATACAGCCTACCTAGCAGTCAACGGGCACTGTGTATCTAGACATACAGCTACTGCCTAAGGAACCCCTCAGGAGCTTAGGGGCTTTGAGGCTGAGTGGGCTCCTGAGACCCTTCTGGAAGTCACACTACTCAGGCTATTAAGGTGACCCTCGATGTACTAGAATATACCGCTCACTCAAAAAGGAAGACTTGCAGGGTTTGTAGGGACCTCTAGGATCCACAAAATAATAGATTTGCATGCAGTACCCATTTCAACTAAATCCTTTCATAGTTCGTAGGAGAATTTCACATGCTGAAAATCACTTACCCAGCCTAAGAGTTTAATTATTCATTTGGTTCTGAGCTGCACGAGGAATGCAGCAAAGGCTCAACTGAGTAAGACAGACTCTGAGCAAGGGAAGAGCCCACATCAGTGTTTCTAGGTCTTTCCATAAGAACAGACACCAGCAAAGGGCCTGCACCATTCATGGTGTGGGGCCCATGTGAAAGGCTGAAGATCTCGCTAGTATTTTATCATGAATAGCTGTTGTCCATGAACTCAAATTCTTGAAACAGAAGGGAGGAGAGGCGGAACTTTTTATGAAGCTAAGACACTAGGCCAAGGACATGTGACTAACTCGATCACATGTCTTCCCTGGCTTCTCTTGACTTTTTGAAGGGCTATGTTCACTTCTTTGGGTCTGATTCAGGCTGCCAAATAGTAATGCTTTGCAATCCCTAGCTGAGTAACAGTTGACAGATGTCACAGAATCAGCTCAAAATTACGAGGAAAAAAATTATGTATTATGATGTTAGTTATTAATCAAAGCAGTAGATTAATAACTAACATTGTTTCTAAAATAAGACCTGTTCTTTCCATAAATTGATCCAAGCTCTAGTGTCCACATCTCATTTTTTAAAATGAGATCAAAGTAGATATTGGGAAACTTTTAGGTGCCAGACTGTATACTTTAACCTTCCTAACACAAATAAGGGAGCCCCATTTTACAGATGAGGAAACTGGCCAAATTACCTGCCTACTAGTAAATGGGAGAATAAGAATCTAGGTCTCTCTGTCTCCTGTGCCCAGTATTTACCACTGCACCAAGGCATAATAAAAGTATTAGTCACTCAGTTGTGTCCGACTCTTTGAGGCCCCATGGCCTATAGCTCACCAAGCTCCTCTGTCCATGGAATTCTTGAGGTAAGAATACTGGAGTGGGTTGCCATTTCCTCCTCCAGGGTATCTTCCTGACCCAGGGACTGAACCCAGGTCTCCCGCATTGCAAGTATATTCTTTACTGTCTCAGCCATCAGGGAAGCCCAAGGTATAATATTGCACCATCTTTATTTCAAGGTCCATGGAAGTTTAGAAGTTAAACACTAGCAGATATTTACCCCCAGCAGCTAAGTCAAACATGTCTGTCATTGTTGTTCAGTCGTTAAGTCGTGTCTGACTCTTTGCAATCCCATGGATGCCAGGCTTCCCTGTCCTTCACTATCTCCAAGTTTAACTCTTCCTATATATCCAAGCATGTAACCCCCTTCACCAAAGAATACTCAAAACTTCAGCCTGTCTAGATGTCCATAGGCAGTTCAAAGGCCTGCTACCTAAAAAGGATTTTGCTAGTTTCCTGGAGTTGTAAGACCCAGTTCCTGATATCTGCTCCCTCATCTTAACTTTTGAATCCAAAGTCATTTCTGCATTAACCTTAGCAAGGTGCCTTGAGTCTGAAAGGGTCATTCTATCAGGTTCTTTAATCCAGTAGGATATATGACAGATGTATCCCTTTAAATACAACCTGTATGCTGATGATTCACATTTATACTTCACTTCAGCCTATCCTGAGTTCCAGATTTATAATATTAACTACCTCTACAATATCTCCATTTGGACATGCACAAGGCATCTCAACATAGTATGGCCAATACAAGAACTCCTGATCCCAGATAAGGTCTTCTTCTAAATACATGCCATTTTGATGTCTCTCTTTTCCTACCATCCTGTATCCAATCCATCAATATATCCTACTGTTACCTACCATTTCTTACCAATGCAGGTGCTAAAACTAAATTCCAAGCCAATATCATCAATAGCCTGAATTAATTCCTAATGGGTCCTCATAACTCCACCTTGTACCCTACAATTCACTTCCTACACACAGCACTTTCTAAAATATAAATTATATTACTCTTATGCTTAGATACCTCTCAGGAATTCCCATTAAGTATACCATAAAACACAAACACAACACTGTCTATGAGGTCATAACGATCTCGGTTCCACTCACTTCTCCAGTCCTATCTCCCTATACTTCCCGAGTCCCTTCGCTCTCTTGAAAAGTCCAAGTGTTCTTCTCTCAGCGCCTTTGTACTTGCTATTCCCCTACTCAAAGTAACTGCCCTCCTTAGAGAGACCTCTGCCACCTCAGGTAAAGCACCCCTTTCCTTCGGTCATTCTCCATCACTGTGCCACCATTTTATCTGACTGGAGGCACTTTCAACAAACAGACTTGGCTTCATTATTCATTTGTTCCTTTAAAACAGGGGCATGACTATTGTTCTCTGCTGAATTTTCTGTGCCTGGAACAGTGCCTGACACACGGAAGGCACTCAGCAGGTAACTGTTTATTGATTCTTGGACAGACAATTCCAGAAAAAGAGGTATCAGACTCTAATCTAGAGAAACACTGAGAACGAACACCAAGATGAGAGACTGCTACTTGCCCTGACTTCAAGTAAAGAATGTATACTTCCTATTCCTCTGGTATCCAAAGGTCAAGATTCTTTCTCACAACTAGCACAGATTGAGTAAAAGTCAGTGACTGCTCTATTTTCCTAAGTAATAGTTTCTAAGAAGTATCAGCCCCTGAGAATCAATTTATTGAGTTTTCCCTCTAGATCTTGATAGAATTAGGCCTGTGTCACCATTTCATGGGAGAGAAGTCCTCTCAGAAATAGTCGTCTTATTTATGGAGCCATATCCAGTCCCACCACAGGTCTCTAAACAGTTCCTCAGATCACAGCCTGGTTAAGCAACCACTGTTCCTGAAATACCATGTGAATTCTCTGACTCTTGAAACTTGTGAAAGAGATATCAGAGATGACCCTAAACAACCCACTAAAATATGAAGTGATCCTTAGGTTTTTCATGGTCTCTCCTGTAGGCAGCTACCAACACGGCAGGACACAGCTCCTGAAGACACTCACCTCCCTGGCATCTCTGCTAGATGCTCCACGCCTGCCTGTGAGGATCCCAGAGCAGCACAATAAGCTTGCGGGGGAGGGGGGGGTCCCTGCTGAGGGCCAGGCAAGTGGTATGAAACCTGTAATTGAAGAAACGATTCCACTTCTGCAGATTAGAGGCAGTGGAGTTTTACCTCTAATTTTCTTTCATACATTATCCTGCTAATTAAATGATTTACAGTCTTCAGTGGAAAGCAGAACAGGATGTTGGAAAAGCGATTGGGTACCTGACACCTATGTGATCTTGGTCAAGTCACCCAGCCCCTCACACTTCAGTTCTGTCACCAGCTCTGCTTCTGGTTTAGTGACAGGAAACGCTCGTCCCTGCCTTGTCTGAGAGATGGGCCTCCTGTGCTCCGTAAGTATCAACTTGATGGTGACTATTACCTCCCAGTCTTGGTTTCTCTGTTACTATGAAGTTGTTAATATTTGCTACCAGATGGTATTTTCAAAATAACTTGGATAGGAACTGCTATTGAAATGCTAATGATTACCTAGCTTATTCCAGAGATCCAATTCATAATTCAGGGTAAAACCAGAAGACAGCTGAAGTACTGCGGGTGAGGTGAAGAAGAACAAAAATCTCATGGCCTAATACATAAGGGACTGAGCAGCTTAACTGTTACCATTTATAAACAGGAAAGCACAAGGACAACAAAATGGTTTTCTTTTTTTTTTTTTGCCATGCCACACAGCTTGTGGCATTTTAGTTTCCCAGCCAGAGGTCCAACTCAGGTCCTCAGGAGAGAGAGTTCAGAGCCCTAACAACTGGAACACCAGGGAATTTCCCCAACAATACATATTTTTTAAACTACCAGTTTCTGATTATTAATTTTAAAAGTGAATATTTTCTGTGGGAAAAACTACTACGAATGAAAACATAAACCACTTCCAGTTTGGTCCTCAGGGCAGGGCATCAGCACCCTCTGAGAGATTTGGGGCCTCCAGCCCAGGCCTTCTTCATCAAAATCATCTGGGTTGGCCCAGTGATTTTAACTCTGAGTTCTCCAGATAATTCTTACACACACTAAAATTCAAGAAGCACTGTTAGTGCACCAGCATCACGTATAACAGCACAGGGATCTCAAACTCAAATGCTTACAGAGGCAAAGCCAGGAAGAAACAGTGACTCAGCCCCGTTTGAACTTGTGAACTGGAAAGCGCAGGTCCCATTTAAAGGAAACAGCCACCATGTAGCTTTGGCTGATGCTGTTATCTGGAAATGTGAGTCCATCACTGTCAAATTTCCTAATATTTCAAAGGAGGCCATACATCTAAAATTTCAAGTAAAAACTGTATCCTGAAATGCTATCAAATAATGAAAAATTTTAAACAATACTCAGAACAAAAGTTCTGGTCTGAGTATATACAGCATATTTGAGGAATAGCCTAGAAGTCTGTGGATAATTCACATGAGACAAACAGAAGATGAAGCAGGGAGAAGAAGAAGATTAGAGAAAGAAGATTAGAAGCTATAGTAAGAAAGGATTCAGATTTTTCTCTGATGAAATGAGAAGCAATTGGAGGGCTATGAACAGACAAATGGTATAATATAATTTGTATTTATAAAGATTACTCTTATTATTGTTTTTCAGTGGCAAGGCCAGGACCAGCACTAGATCTCCAGCATCTCATTGCAAGAAAACCTATAGTTGCATTCATGAAAAATTCAATCATTTGTCATAATACACCTCAGCATTAGGTCTGGACAGAAATTATTAATATTAATATAGTGGATTCCTGGCAACTGTCTCTCTAGTTTGTCCTGAGCCCTCCAATGATGCCCTGAAATATTCAAGGTGGCCAATTCTATTTTCAGACTCCTCTAATCTTTGGAACTAAACCTGAGTTTTCTTTTCTTTTGCTTACCATGTGGCCAGTGTTGCTCTAGAATTCAGATCTAGGAAAAGTCAAATCTATGTTTCACATGATAACGCTCCATTTTTTACTCAGGTTTATTCAACTTTTCCAATTTAATATGGTTTTATGTTTCCTCTCACAGTTCCTTTTAAAGAGAATGCCAATATTTAAGGACAAATGCCCTGTCAAGTCAGGTCATCACAGAATGAACCAGAATACAGTCAGGATATTGTGGTATTGTCTTATTGTGCTACTTACTCCTATCATGCCTATTGTTGGGCTTCCCTTGTGATTCAGCTGGTAAAGAATCTACCTGCAAAGTGGGAGACCTGGGTTAGATCCCTGGGTTGGAAAGATCCCCTGGAGAAGGGAAAGGCTACCCACTCCAATATTCTGGCCTAGAGAATTGGCAAAGAGACAGATACAACTAAGCAACTTTCACTTTCACTTCATGCCTGTTGTTAAATCAATTTCTTAAGTACTTTTTTTTCCCAACATCCAGAAATTGTACAGTAGGCTTTCTGATGCAAGTGTAGGATTCTACATTAATTCCAGCTACATTTAATTTATTAGAGCAATGTTGCCAGCTATAAATTCATTTTGATGTGATTGCTGCCCAAAATATTTGTATTCTTCCTAGTTTTGCAGTATCTACAATTGTGATAAGCATACCATTTGTGTCTTTTAGTCATCCATATAGTGTTGAATAAGACAAAGGCCATTGACAGGTTTGGGAAATCCTTTAACCTCATCAAGTCACACTACTGTCCTGTAGCCACAACAGACATTAATTATTTACTATGGCAATCTTCTCTACAGAACTTGGGCCTGGTTTTAAAGTCCTAAACACAGCACTCTTAGTAGCCACTAATCAATGATATTTAGCACTTGAGATGGCAATAATTTGACGTCCCGAGCTCAGAACAAAGCACAGTGACATGCTTCAGATTCACACCTATCATGTTTGCTATGGCATGCTATTAAACTTACTTTGCATTGTGCACTAAGTCTTCTCTTGTCAAGTTCAAAAGTACTAAAAAATAATCATTTTTAAAGTTTCACAAAACATGTTTTGTCTGCTGAAATTTTTAAATGGAGACTCACTAAACCACCAGGGGCCATTTCCTCAGGCTGTCTCCCTCTCCAGTCCATTCTCTACATCACCAGCAATTATCTACTTTCACTCATCATCCATTCCATTCAATAAACACATTTTGTGTGTGAGCTCTATTTTCAGGGGATTCATAACCTAAACTGACAGACAGACATAAACTGTTCATTACAATGGAGCATGGGATAAAGAATGATTTTCTTTAAATCTTGATAACAAGACCATCTAATCAGTCACAAAGGAGATACGAGTTCATAAAGAGCTTCTTGGAGATACTGAGTTTGTGTATGGATGGGTGGGTGTGCAAGTGTGCATGCGCATGCACAAACTCAGTTATGTCAGACTCTTTGCAATCCCATGGACTGAAGCCTGCCAGGCTCCTCTGTTCATGGAATTTTCTAGGCAAGAATATTGGAGTGGGTTGCCATTTCCTTCTCCTGGGGATCTTCCTGACCCAGGGATCTAACCTGCGTCTCTTGCATCTCCTGAATTGGCAGGTGGGTTCTTTATTAGCTGAGCCACAAGGGAAGCTTTATGAGTGGAGATAAATTCAGTGGATGTAGGAAAACTGAGAAAGGCATAAAGGAAAAATAGGGTAAGAAAACAGTATGGAGTGGTAATACTGCCTGAAAAAGTACTAAGGGATAAATGTTGGTAGGTCTGGGTCAGAAATGGAAAGTCTGGATGAATCTCTTGAATATTTCCACTCAGCAGCTGAAAGAATTTAAGCAAGGAATGACAGAATCAGGTCTGAATTTCAGATGAATCACTGAGAGCAATGTTGTAAATATAACAAATGAGGCAAGACTAAAAACAGTAACTTAAGGATCATTTCAGTAATCCAGGGGAAAGATGAGTGTATGAATTAAGACAGTGGGGGTACAGAGGTTAAAAAAAAAGAGAGAGAGAGAGAGAAAAAGATTAGAGAAAAATATAGAAGTATATATAATGCAATAAAACTTGTTGAGTGATTTGATACAAAGAAGCAAACACAGAAGCATTAAGAACAGTTGTTTCTGTTTGAACAGCTTCAGTGAATGGTATGGTCATCAACTGAGAAAGAAAACAGGGAAAGAAGTTAGGAACAAATTGGACCATGTTTAATTTAAGATGTGTGGGGACATCCCAAGTGGGCATGTCTTGCAAACAGACATTTTTTTTTAATTGAAGGATATTTGATTTACAGAATTTTGTGGTTTTTTCTGTCATACATCAACAAGAATCAGTCATAGGTACACCCATGGCCCCTCCCTCTCGAGCTTTCCTTCCATTCCCTCCCTATCCCACCCTGCAACTTTTTAGTCTCCTTAGTGTGAAGGAGAGATCAGAACTAGAGATTATTTGGTTAGTTCTTCCCCATGGGATTTAGGATAATGTCAGACCTAGCTTATCATTCCAAGTATTCTCTTAACACTGCATACCTACATTTACAGATACTAGGCTCCTAATCATGTCAACATGTTTTATTCCACAGCCTTGCATCTTTCTACATTAGAACTGCTTTTCCCTTTGAACGCCTATACACAAGCATATCATACATACATTGTGAGGTAATGGTCTAAGTTCATTTTTACACATGGCTATTAAATTTTCCTAGAACCATGTCTTGAATAAAACTTAATTTTCCTATTAAATTGTATTGTCAACACTATAGACAAAATCAATTGACCATAAATATAAAGCTTTATCTCTGACCTTTCAGTTCTGTTTCATTGTCTCATTGATCTCATAGCAAGACCATTTCCTCGATACTACAGATTTAGAATAAAGTTAGAAATTAGATGGAAAAGGAAATGGCAACCCACTCCAATATTCTTGCCTAGAGAATCCCACGGACAGAGGAGCCTGGTGGGCTGCTGTCCATAGGGTCACACAGAGTTGGACATGACTGAAGCGACTTAGTATGCATGCATGCATTGGAGAAGGAAATGGCAACCCACTCCAGTGTTCTTGCCTGGAGAATCCCAGGGACAGAGGAGCCTGGTGGGCTACCATCTCTGGGATCGCACAGATTCGGACACAACTGAAGCAACTTAGCAGCAGCAGCAGCAGCAGCAGAAATTAGATAATATACAAGGCTTCCAACTTGCCTTTCTTTCCCAAAATTGTTCTGGCTATCCTAGGTTCTCTGAATTCCCACATAAATTTCAGAATCAGCTTGTCAGCTTCTAAAAAACGACAAATCCGTTCAATTTGTCTAATGCTTGGGTTGGTGGATATATTCCCTCTTTATTTTCTGATTTAGCTAGTTTGAGTCTTTTTTTTGCTTTGTCAGTCTCAGTTCAGTTGTTCAGTCGTGTCCGACTCTTTGCGACCCCATGGACTGCAGCACGCCAGGCCTCTCTGTCCATCATCAACTCCCAGAGCCTACCCAAACTCATGTCCATAGATTCGGTGATACCATCCAATCATCTCATCCTCTGTCATCCCCTTCTCTTCCTGCCTTCAATCTTTCCTAGGTCTTTTCAAATGAGTCAGTTCTTCACATCAGGTGGCCAAAGTATTGGAGTTTCAGCTTCAGCATCAGTCCTTCCAATGAACACCCAGGACTGATCTCCTTTAGGATGGACTGGTTGGATCTCCTTGCAGTCCAAGGGACTCTCAAGAGTCTTCTCCAACACCACAGTTCAAAAGCATCAATTCTTCGGTGCTCAGCTTTCTTTATAGTCCAACTGTCACATCCATACATGACTACTGGAAAAACCATAGCTTTGACTAGACGGACCTTTGTTGTCAGTCTACCTAAAGGTGTATCAACTTTGTTGAACTTTTCAAAGAACCAACTTGCTTTTTTGGAACCACACCACACTCATAACAGATTCCATTTTCCTGGCCAGGGATTGAACCTGTGCCCCCTGCAGGGGCAGCCTGAAGTCTTAGCTACCCAAAGAATCAACTTTTAATTTCACTCATTTTCTCTATAAAATAATAGATAATAAAAAAATATTATTGATTTTCACTCTGATATTTAATATATTTTTCCTAATAATTACCTTCTGTTCATTTTACCCTCCTTTTCTACTTCCTAAAGTGGAAGCTTAGGTTATTGATTTGAGGCCTTTGTTAACAATATAGACATTTAAAACTATAATTTTTCTCTAAGCACTGTTTTACCTATGTTTCCTACACTGTGATATGCTGTTTCTATTTTTTTTCAACATGTTTTCTAAATTTTCTTCTGATTTCTTCTTTGGCCTATAGGTTATTTATAACTGTGTCATTTACTTTCCAAATATTTGGAATTTTCCTAAAAATTATTTTTCCTGATGATTTCTTAAATTTAATTCATACTTTGAATGAAGTCTATCTTTTAAAATATACTGAAAAAAATTTTTGTGGTCAAGTATATGGTCTATCCTGGAAAAAAAGTCCTGTGTGCACTTGGAAATATGTATTCTGCTATATTGAAAGATATGTTCTAAATTTATCAGGTCAGTTAAGCAGATAGAAATGTTCAAGCCTTCTATATCCTTGCTGAGTTCAAGTCTTCTATATCCTTGCTGGTAGTCTGCTAAGTTGTTCTACAGTTTTTTAGAGTAGCTGGGGAATTAAACAGCAGGTTGAAATTTCCAACCATAATTTGTTAATTGTTTTATTTTTTTCTTCAATTTTGTCAGATTTGGCTTGATGTATTTTGGATTTCTGTTGATAGGTGTGTCTATAGTTATAATGGTTATTTGTATGTTTCTGATATTGGCCCTCCTATTATCATGAAATGTCCTTCTCATATTTCTTCTCTTAAATTCTCTTTTTGTATGATGCTAATATAGCTACTCCATTTCTGTTATGATTACTGTTTGTATGATATATCTTTTCCCATATTTTACTATCAACATATTTATATCTCTGTAACTTAAGTGACTTTCTTATACAGCATATAGTTGATTCTTGCATTATTATTTAGTCTGACAATCTCTTACTCTGATTGTTACTATTTAATTACTGATATAGTAGGATTTATATTTGTCACTTTACTATTAGTTTTTTAACAATGTAATAACTTAATTCTTCTTTTCTGCTTCCTTTTGTATTAAATATATTTTACTATTATGATTTTAATTCCTCTATTAATATTTTAATGATATTTTCCCAGTGTTGCTCTAGGAATTTCAACATGCATCTTAATTTATCAAAATCTGTTTTAACATTGGCTTAATTCTAGTAAAATATAGCAACATGTTCCTGTATAGTTCCATTTCCTCCCACCTTTTTTTGTGCTATTTTTATCACATCTAAATATGTTACAAACCAAGAGTGTTGTAAGTGTTGCTTTAAAAAATCATATTCTTTAGATAAATCAAAACAAGAAGAGAAAAAATATATTGCTTTTTTTTTTTTTAAACATTTACCTGTATACTTTCCAGCACTATTTATTTTTTCATGTAGATTCAAGTTACTCTCTGGTTTTATAATTCTCTTCACCTGAGAAATTCCTTAAAGAATCCACCAGCCAATGCAGGAGACATGAGTTTGATCCCTGGGTTGGAAAGGTCTCCTGGATGAGGAAATGGCAACCCACTTCAATATTCTTGCCTGTGAAATCCCATGGACAGAGGAGCCTGGCGGGCTACGGTCCATGGGGCTACA
This sequence comes from Cervus canadensis, assembly GCF_019320065.1. Taxonomy (NCBI): domain Eukaryota; kingdom Metazoa; phylum Chordata; class Mammalia; order Artiodactyla; family Cervidae; genus Cervus; species Cervus canadensis. The sequence goes on from NC_057400.1 coordinate 43,615,498, forward strand.
AATAGTTGGACACAACTTGGTGATTGAGTAACAACAATAAATCTCTAAGGTAGGCCTACTGGCAACAAACTCATTTTTACTTTCAACACTAGACATGTCACTGCACTGCCTTTCTGCTTCCAGTTGTTCAGATGAGAAATCAGCCATTATCTGACCATGTTCTTTTACAGGCTCTCAAGATTTTCTTTTTGGCATTGGGATTCAATACTTGATTACGACAGGTCAAGAATCACTTTGTCTTTATCTCATTTGGAATACACTGGGATTCTTGATCCTGCATATGGTTTAACAACAAAGTTGAGATTTTTGATCATTATTCTTCAGATACGTTTCCTTTATCTCTTTTTCCTCTCTTATGGGAGGTGGGACTCAATTATGCATATATTGGCACACTTGATGTTATCCTACAGATCTCTAAGGTGCTAATCATTTTTCTTTAACATTTTTCTATAGTTTCTTAACTGGATTATTTCTACCGATCTATCCATCATCTACTGATCTATCTTCAAGTTCTCTGGTTCTTTCTTCTGCCATCTTATATCTGCTACTGATTTCATCTAGTGGATTTTTCCCTTCCATTACTGTACTTTTCAACTTCAGAACTTCCGTTTATTTTTATGTTTCTATTTCTGTATTAAGATTTCCTATATTACAAATCATTCTCATATTTTCCTTCAATTATTTAAACATGATTTCCTTTAATTATTTGAAATATTTACAATTGCTGCTTTGAAATCTTTGTTAAAGATCTAGGTCCTCAGAGACAGTCTATTGACTTCTTGTTGTTGTTTTCCCTCAGTGTGGGTCACACTTTTCTCTGCATGGTTCTTTATCTATTTACATTTATTAAAAGGTAGATATTTTAGATTACATATTGTAGCAACCCTGGATGATATATTTCCCCTGAGAACTATTGTTCTGAATATTTTTCTTTCATTTTTGTATGTTTATTTTAGTATCTAGTCAGGAATTAATCTGTGGAAGCTGTTTCCCTCATAGTGTGTGGCTACCAATGTCTCTGTTCAGTATATTTTATACTAATTTTTATTTTTAGCCTGAAGTCCAGTGGGTCACCCCATGTATATCTGTGTAGTAGTCACCCAATGACTAGACAGAGGTATTCAAACTCCTCAAATCAATACAGCTTCCCCCTTGTGTGGAGGTAAAGGGTCAAGCTGAGCTAGTTTTCAAGTAAAGAAACCAGGTGTTTGACTTTTCTCACAGTTACACTCTATATCCCCAGTCTAGAAACTCAATCTTTTCCCTGTTGCTCAATTCTAGTTTTACTGTCTCAAATTCTGCTATATATTAAAGTCTAAGCCCTAGTCCTATTCTTGAACTGATTATCTAACCTTGTATTCATTCCCTGTTGCACCCTGACACTTGATACTTCATCTAGATAACCACCTACTAGCCATCAGTAATCTCTTCTGATACTGGGTTTTCTCTCTTATGCATATCATGTTATGGTTTAGCTTGTGTCATAAGCAACTAACCTTCCACCCTAGGTGAATAAGGTCAATAAAGAGGAAATTTCAGAGAGACCATAGTTTATTTATCATGGTATTTCTTATGCCTGTTACAGTGTGGTGTTTTGCTTTTTTACAATCACCTAATGTTTGTGGCATTACATTAAGCAAAATCACTACAATTGCTTTCCCTAATTATCTCCTTCAGTTCAGTTCACTCGCTCAGTCATGTCCGACTCTTTGCAACCCCATGAATCGCAGCACGCCAGGCCTCCCTATCCATCACCAACTCCCGAAGTTTACTCAAACTCATGTCCATCGAGTCAGTGATGCCATCCTTACCCCATGTAAATTTTTTAATTTCCAAAACCTTAAGGCAGTTTTGTAATTTCTGAGTTTATTTTTTATATGCTGCTTATCAATCTGAGAAAGGCAATTTAAGAGTGGTATTAAAAACTTCTTCATATATGCATACATACACATTTACAAATTTCTGTTAAGAGCTTTATAGAATTAAAATATCATAATTAAAGAATCTCTTTCTGTTTTAGCAATGGGTTTGGCCTGAGTTAAGTAACCATCATGACAGCCATACTCTCTCACAAAGATACACATGAAATAATGATTCTTTACCTGAATAATATGCATATTAATTAGTTCCTACAGCACTTGAGAAACTTCTGTTCTCACCAGTAAGGTCAGAAAATGCATCTGCCTTAGTTAGCAGCACAGTCACAAATCCTGAAGTTGGGGTCACATAGAAGACTGGACAACTCAAAGGAAGGACAAAACCAGAGAGAACTTTTCACAGCCCTGAAATGATGCCATGTGATCTAATCAAGGCACTATATTTTTGGCATCCTAATCCCTATTACCCACAATTAGAATGGACAGTTCTATTCAATTAGTACATGGCCAGGATGGCTTTGAATTTAGTGTTGAAAATACAGGCATGCCACATTAACATTCAAATAATCAAATAAGAAGGCGCAAGGGAATTTAGAATTTTTCTTAACAACTGGCACCAAGCTATGAATAATACTATAAGAAATTTGCCTAAAGAATTTTAAATTTGAGTTATGATTTACTCTAAGGTAAAATGCCAAAATTACCTCAAGTTTGTCTATAAACTGCCAATCAGCTTTAAATTTTAAAGGTTAAGGACACCCTCAATATAAAAACCTCCATGCACAAATCAACAAAGGGTTTTTCTTTCATTTTTATATTACAGAAAAACATGCTGACATTCTCCATAGTAAGACACTCTCACTTAATACTCTCTGATTTCTAAAAGTCTAAACTTGACCTAGTGAAATATACAGATACATAACCTAATCTGAAACATTCTGAATTAATCCCAAAGAGTTACATTATGTATTTGAGTCCAGTGAAATATTAAATTGTCCTAGTATGTTAAAATGTCATTATAATAATAATAATAAACTCAAGGCAAATAATTTCAAATAATTCTAGAGTGTGGCAAAGGTTAGTGGAAAGATAAATTCATATATTTGGAGAAGCTACACAAACTGGTTTTGAATGTTAAGGCAACAGTTTCTTAATCAAATCCACTATAGACACACTTCACTTGGGAATGAACTAGATGATTCTTTAGCGTAAGGAAAGAATATCATCATATATCATACCTGTAAACTGAAGAAAAGAATATACTTCCAAAACATCACATATGTGTTGAAAGGAATGAAGAAGCAAACTGGCCAAATGTGGCGGGTATTCTTACACCATGGGGCTAGAGACCTGAGTTACACTTCTTGTTTTGCCACATCTAACTTTGGGAAACTTAATCTGACTCTCTGTGTTTCAATGTATCCATCTGAACATAAGGTTATCAGTACAAGATGATCTAACAGAGGTTCCAAAATGGCAACCTGTTGTGTGGATCTGGCCAGTAGATATATTTGGTTCATACTGGTGTTTTTATACAACAACAGGACTTTCAACTAAAATTTTTCACATAAAATTTCTTAACTCAAAAATCTGTCCCAATAGAGTGCTGAAATTACCATGCAGCAACACTTTGCTTGAGCTGGAAAGTGACTGCCCTCTACAGATGTAAGCTCCCTTTCAGTTCAGTCGCTCAGTCGTGTCAGACTCTGTGACCCCATGAATCGCAGCACGCCAGGCCTCCCCATCCATCACAAACTCCCAGAGTTTACTCAAACTCATGCCCGTTGAGTCGGTGATGCTATCCAACTATCTCATCCTCTGTCATCCCCTTCTGCTCCAGCCCACAATCCCTCCGAGCATCAGGGTCTTTTCCAATGAGTCAACTCTTCGCATGAGGTGGCCAAAGTATTGGAGTTTCAGCTTCAGCATCAGTCCTTCCAATGAACACCCAGGACTGATCTCCTTCAGGATGGACTGGTTGGATCTCCTTGAAGTCCAAGCAACTCTCAAGAGTCTTCTCCAACACCACACTTCAAGAGGATCAATTTTTCAGCTCTCAGCTTTCTTCACAGTCCAACTCTCACATCCATACATAACTACTGGAAAAACCATAGCCTTGACTAGACGGACCTTTGTTGGCAAAGTAATGTCTCTGCTTTTTAATATGCAATCTAGGTTGGTCATAACTTTCCTTCCAAGGAGTAAGCGTCTTTTAATTTCATGGCTGCAGTCACCATCTGCAGTGATTTTGGAGCCAAAATAAAGTCTGACACTGTTTCCACTGTCCTCCCATCTATTTCCCATGAGGTGATGGGACCAGATGCCATGATCTTAGTTTTCTGAATGTTAAGCTTTAAGCCAACTTTTTCACTCTCCTCTTTCACTTTCATCAAGAGGCTTTTTAGTTCCTCTTCACTCTCTGCCATAAGGGCGGTGTCATCTGCATATCTGAGGTTATTGATATTTCTCCCGACAATCTTGATTCCAGCTTGTGCTTCTTCCAGCCCAGCGTTTCTCATGATGTACTCTGCATATAAGTTAAATAAGCACGGCGACAATATACAGCCTTGACGTACTCCTTTTCCTATTTGGAATCAGTCTGTTGTTCCATGTCCAGTTCTAACTGTGGCTTCCTGACCTGCATACAGGTTTCTCAAGAGGCAGGTCAGGTGGTCTGGTATTCCCATCTCTCAGAATTTTCCAGTTTATTGTGATCCACACAGTCGAAGGCTTTGGCATAGTCAATAAAGCAGAAATAGATGTTTTTCTGGAACTCTCTTGCTTTTTCGATGATCCAGCGGATGTTGGCAATTTGATCTCTGGTTCCTCTGCCTTTTCTAAATTCAGCTTGAACATCTGGAAGTTCTCGGTTCATGTATTGCTGAAGCTTGGCTTGGAGAATTTTGAGCATTACTTTACTAGCATGTGATATGAGTGCAATTGTGCGGTAGTTTGAGCATTCTTTGGCATTGCCTTTCTTAGGGACTGGAATGAAAATGGACCTTTTCCAGTCCTGTGGCCACTGCTGAGTTTTCCAAATTTGCTGGCATATTGAGTGAAGCACTTTAACAGCATCATCTTTCAGGATTTGAAATACCTCAACTGGAATTCCATCACATCCACTAGCCTTGTTTGTAGTGATGCCTTCTAAGGCCCACTTGACTTCACATTCCAGGATGTCTGGCTCTAGCTGAGTGATCACACCATCGTGATTATCTGGGTCATGAATATCTTTTTTGTACAGTTCTTCTGTGTATTCTTGCCAACTCTTCTTAACATCTTCTGCTTCTGTTAGGTCCATACTATTTCTGTCCTTTATCGAACCCATCTTTGCCTGAAATGTTCCCTTGATTTCTCTAATTTTCTTGCATTCTTCTCTAGTCTTTCCCATTCTGTTGTTTTCCTCTATTTTTTTGCATTTATTGCTGAGGAATGCTTTCTTATCTCTCCTGGCGATTCTTTGGAACTCTGTATTCAAATGGGAATATCTTTCCTTTTCTCCTTTGCTTTTCACTTCTCTTCTTTTCAAAGCTATTTGTAAGGCCTCCTCAGACAACCATTTTGCCTTTTTGCATTTCTTTTCCACAGGGATGGTCTTGATCCCTGTCTCGTGTACAATGTCACTAACTAGTCTCACATTATTACTTGATTTGTTAAACTTCATGAGCTGTTAGGTATCTTCTCTATTGTAAGGATGAGAAAATGTAAGCTCATAAAGATTAAGTAACTTGCCCGAGGGCACACAACTAGTAACCGTCAGAGGCAGAATTTGAATCTAACTCTAGAGCCACACATCGCCAGACATGGGGAGAAAGAACATACCTTGTTTGACTTGCAAGAATATGACTAAGTTCTGCAGTTTTATTAAAGATGCCCTTTAAAGAAGTTCAGTTCAGTTCAGTCACTCAGTCGTATCTGACTCTTTGCGACCCCATGAACTGCAGCATGCCAGGCCTCCCTGTCCATCACCAACTCCCGGAGTCTACTCAAACTCATGTCCATTGAGTCGGTGATACCATCCAACTATCTCATCTTCTGTCATCCCCTTCTCCTCCTGCCCCTAATCCCTTCCAGCATTAGGGTCTTTTCCAATGAGTCAGCTCTTTGCATGAGGTGGCCAAAGTATTGGAGTTTCAGCTTCAGCATCAGTCCTTCCAATGAACACCCAGGACTGATTTCCTTTAGGATGGACTGGTTGGATCTCCTTGAAGTCCAAGCAACTCTCAAGAGTCTTCTCCAATACCACAGTTCAAAAACATCAATTCCTCGGCGCTCAGCTTTCTTCACCATCCAACTCTCACATCCATACATGACCACTGGAAAAACCATAGCCTTGACTAGACGGACCTTTGTTGGCAAAGCAAAGTCTCTGCTTTCAAATATGCTATCCAGGTTGGTCATAACTTTCCTTCCAAGGAGTAAGCGTCTTTTAATTTCATGACTGCAATCACCATCTGCAGTGATTTTGGAGCCCAAAAAAACAAAGTCTGACACTGTTTCCCCATCTATTTCCCATGAGGTGATGGGACCAGATGCCATGATCTTAGTTTTCTGAATGTTGAGCTTTAAGCCAACTTTTTCACTCTCCTCCTTCACTTATCAGGAGGCTTTAGTTCCTCTTCACTTTCTGGTGTCGTCTGCATATCTGAGGTTATTGATATTTCTCCCGACAATCTTGATTCCAGCTTGTGCTTCTTCCAGCCCAGTGTTTCTCATGATGTACTCTGCATATAAGTTAAATAAGCAGGGTGACAATACACAGCCTTGACATTCTCCTTTTCCTATTGGGAACCAGTCTGTTGTTCCATGTCCAGTTCTAACTGTGGCTTCCTGACCTGCATACAGGTTTCTCAAGAGGCAGGTCAGGTGGTCTGGTATTCCCATCTCTTTCAGAATTTTCCACAGTTTATTGTGATCCACACTATAAATATGTAAAACTTGGACCCTAAACCAATTACCTTGTCACCAAATTTTCCACACATTTTTAAAATAAATAAAATGAATGCAAAAAGCACAAAAACAAAAGCATATCAAGAAGAGCAGAAGGCATATCTAACTGACCAGTCTAAGAGGCTGCCAGAACATTACTTTGCTGACAAAGGTACATACAGTCAAACCTATGGTTTATAAAGTAGTCATGTATGGATGTGACAGTTGAACCATAAAGAAAGCTGAGCTTCAAAAAATTGATTCTTTTGAACTGTGCTTTTGGAGAAGACCCTTTGAGAGTCCCTTAGACTGCAGAAAGATAAAACCAGTCAACCCTAAAAGAAATCAGTCCTGAATATTCTTTGGAAGGACTGATGGTGAAGCTGAAGCTCCAATTCTTTGACCATCTAATCGAAGAATGGACTCACTGGAAAAGACCCTGATGTTGGGAAAGACTGAAAAGAGAAGGGGACGACAGAAAGTTGAGATGGTTGGATGGCATCACCAACTCAATGGACATGAGTTTGAGCAAGCTCTGGGAGTAGGTGATGGACAGGGAAACCTGGCATGCTGCAGTCCATGGGGTCGCAAAAAGTCGGACACAACTGAGCGACTGAACTAAGTCAATTAACAATTGAAAATTGGAATACCTTCCCCTAAATTATAGTAGTATCACATAATCAACTATATCATTGAACCTAAAATATCTTAAGGTCATTCACTCACCTTGAAAAATTAATATGTTGCCATTTCTGAAAGTAAATATAAGTGAGAATACATATGTTCTGGCAATTTTAAAGTATCATGAAGAATTTTGTGAATACTTACTAAGAATTCATCTAGTTTTATTTCAACCATTTCATGGATGTTCAGGTGAATGCCTATTTAGTCATATTCTTTTCACAAAATTGACATTATGACAAGATCCTTATTAAAGTATGAACTGGTGAAAATTTTCATAGACATAATAAAACGTGAATACTCAGCTTTTCTGAATTTTATAGAGTACTGGGGGCAATGTATGTTATACTGTGTGCCATAGTTCCCTTGATCTCTCTTGAAAAAAGAGGAACTCTAATTACATATGAGATCAAAGAAAGACAAATATTACACAAAAACTGCCTTTCAGTTTTTGAAATATGGCTGTGTTCTTTTAAGGTTCATTGTATTCCTTTATAGTGAAAGTGAAAGTCGCTCAGTCATGTCCAACTCTTTGCGACCCCATGGACTATACAGTCCACGGAATTCTCCAGGCCAGAATACTGGAGTGGGTAGCCTTTCCCTCCCCCAGGGGATCTTCCTAAACCCAACCATCGAACACAGGTCTCCCGCATTGTAGGCAGATTCTTTACCAGCTGAGCCATAAGGGAAGCCCAAGAATACTGGAGTGGGTAGCCTATCCCTTCTCCAGAGGATCTTCCCGACCCAGGAATCAAACCGGGGTCTCTCCTGCATTGCAGGCGGATTCTTTACCAACTGAGCTATCAGGGAAGCCCGGTATGGTCATCACTAACTGTGACAAGATTTCAGAAAAATAATTCATCATATTTATTCAGTCATGTTTCTTTCTTATCATGTTATGCTGTTTCAGTAGTCCATATATTCCTAAAAAATACTCACTGAATTAGATAACTGTACAAAGATCTTAAACAATGAATTATTTTTCTGTATTTTAAAGATGAGGAGTATAAGAAACATTTATTTATGATCCAATTTAAATCACTTTTGCTTTAAAAACAAGGCCAAACAGCAAAGCCTCTTCTACTGCTTGTGCTCTATAGTATAACATCTCTTGATTATTCTGACAGAGTTCCAGTCACAGGTTGCAAGTCAGAAAGAGGTTTTTCAATGTCCAGCAGCTAAATGTGTCAGCCATGACATTTCTGAAAGTTCTATTTTTATATACAGAGAGAAGGAAAAAATCACTTCTTTGTATCTATCCCTTGCAAAATTCTCAGTTTAACTCCAGCTTTAGATATGTACAGTAGTGAATGCATTCTTAGTTAACATGACAAGTGACTGACATTTTTAAACTGGAATAATGCATGTAATGAAAAAATAATCCATACAAGTTTGTCCCTTCTGCGTTCTTATTCCCTCTTTTAGTAATAAAGACTGTTAAAATGCAGTTGAAATAATACAAAATGCAATTCAAATGTCACTATTGTCCTAATCCTTTTTTTCTACTCTTACATAGCTTATCTAAAAATGTTGAAATGTAACTTGCTTGAGTTATAATATTATGTGAATTAAGAGTCAGCATTGTTTGGAAGCTCCTTTTAATTGGTCTACAGGGAGGTTTTCTGTATATATTTAAATGATTGTATGTCTGAATTATAACGAACCTACCTTTAAACTTCCATTGTGTTTAAACATGTATTAGAGGGAAACCATTTTAATACTTCTTGGAGCAGGCTTTATTGCTAAAATTATTGGTTTGGCCATCTTGGCATAAATGGAAATTTCTGATTGGCTGTCATATCAATGTCAGTGGAGCCAGGAAGTGCATGGCTCTGGCTGTTTTCCTTATTTTTATTTATAAATTCTGTTTCATAACAGCAATAAGATGCTTCAGGCCTTGCAGTTCTAGGGGATTATTGCACTTGTCAGGTGGGAAAAATCACTGGCCCCTCTGCCTTGTGCCTCAGAACACCACTAGAGGCATGTAATCACTAAGAAATGCAATTCCTAGAATTTCTTAATATTTTATAAAGACATATTTAACTTTTAAAATAAATTATCTATTTTGAAGGTTGGAAGTGTCATAAGAGTATTCAACCACTAGCTAAGAAATGAACAAAACTTAGGTCATAGAGGCAGAGAGAAATGGCCAAGCAGTGACCATCTTTCAGTAAGTCCAAAAGGATATATAAATCTAGAATAAAGTACACTTTAGATATAAATTGAGAAGTTGGACTATGAATAGTTAACATATTTGTATATTAATATAAATTGTCTTACCATAATATTCTAAGTTTGTTTTCATCCTTACAAATAAATATTAATATATTTATATATAAAAACATGATATAGATTGCAAGTGTAAGTACATGAAAGTTACACTTGAAAAAGCATAATTTACTTACACTGAAGGAAAGGATACACACTATTTTTTCCTACTAAAAAAGTCCTACCTGATATAATTAGAATAATACTTAGTAAAAAAAAAAAAAACTTGAAAAGTATACTCTTGAAAATATAAGCAGGCTGATTTGTCTAATAAATGAAATGCAAAATTTGACACAAAGTATACAACAGTGGATAGATTGAAAAATGAAGATTAAATTTCTATTTGTAAGTAATTGTTTAGAAGTAAATTTCTGTATTTTACCAATTGTTCTAAATAACAATGTAAACCAAAGGAGACCAAATTATCTTTCCAGGCAAAGAATACCAAAGTTTTTCTTGGAAAAGGGCCAGTTTTAGGTAGGGGGTGTTTATGGCCTGGGGAGTTACTGTAGCAATAGAAAAAGATTAATAATTTGCACATGTTAGATTCTTGGAAGGCAGGACACAGCTGTAAAGAATTAACCCCTCTTGAGAGATGTAAAAACACAGAGCAGCTGAGAGGAGACCTATTGGGAGGGACTAAAAACTATTCAGGCTACAGATGTCCTCAAAGTGAAGCAGAAAAAGTACTTTTGGGAACTGACAAGCTTTTGTCTTTGCTTACAAATGGGCAGATAACTTTAAAAAAAATTAGACAAAAGGAGCAAATTGTGTCCAATTAAAATGTATTATTGAAATATTAAGCAAGCACTATAATGAATTGCTTAAAGAAATGAGTAGTACAATGCTTTCCTCAAGGATGACCTAAAATAAAAGCCACTCTGTTACAGGAAAGTGTGTATATCTGTGTGATGATGCTTTATACCTCTAACTTTCTGAAAGGTCACTTTATTGATTGACAAATAATTTTTTGGAATACACAAACCTATAAAAAAATAAGCAATCAAATGAAAACATTTTTTCAATGGCTAAATGAGAGGCCCAAATGCCATTTTAACTGAAATTGGTGGTTAATTTTTGCTTCTTGGGAGAGAAAAGTGGCTGCCATGCTTCAGTGAAAGAAGCCTAATGTAACTTTTATAAAGATTTTAAAATACAGGTTTAAAGAGTGACGATACTACTGAAATCATAAAATCTCCTCGAAGTGAATCTCAATCATTATTCCAATTTCGATTGAGCCTCAAGCAGAGATGGAAAAAATACACACCCAACTTAATGATTAATTCAGTACCTTGGTGTTGCCTTCAAAATAATGTGTCAGTGGTTCTAAAAGTGTAGTCTTAGGTCCCCTGGGGGTCCCTAAGACTCTTTCATGGGCCTTACAAGGTCAAACTTATTTTTGTAATAATACTAAGACATCGCTTTTTTCATTTTCATTGTCTCATGAGAGTTCAAGTGGACCTTCCAGAGGGTACATGACATTTGATGACATCATCATCCTGGTGGTTAATGGAACATGCACACATGGGTACTCTTCTATTGAAGGGGATTTTCTAGGTAAACTTCTTGGGGTCATTAGTAATTTTGTATAAAGTAGTCTGGAGACCAAAAGTTTGAAAGGTATTAAAATAAATATGGTCACCTGACCTACCTCACAATAACATCCTTGCCTGTATCTTTGATGTTTGCAAAGCTTTCTACATAGTGTTAAACACATTGCAGTTGATATTATTATGATTAAAGAGTGAACATACTTGTTATATGTACATTTCAAACTCTGTTCTTAGCAGCAGAGCCTTTAAAAATCAATGAAAGAAAGTCGTGTCATCAGCTTACCTACTCATAGATAAAAAGCAGAGCTGTGTCCAAGGGAGCAAGGAACATAGGCCTGTCCATGGGCCTGCCTCCAAAAACACCAGAGTTTCCCGAATCCCTACTGAGATGCTGCGAAAACTACCTGTTAGATTTTCCATACACACAGCACAGACACACACACACATATATATAGAGAGAGAGTGCGTTGTTCTACACATAATATTTGATTTTATTTCAATAACAATCTGGTGAAGTATAAGAAATAGATGTTACCCCACAATAAATACGAAAATGGAAAATAAACTGTCCAAGGTCGCACACTAGTAAGTGATATAGCCAAGCCTTACACCAATGCCTTCCAATTCCATGTCCAGAGACCTTATCTCTATACCATTCTAGCTCTACTTGGCACTTTAAACCGCTCACAAACTTAAGCTCAATTTTTACAAGTATTATATATTTAGCTCTCTTCTTCCCTAGGAAAGGAGAGAGAAGAGACCCCTGTATTCATTCTGAGTTTTCCTCAAGAATTATCTTCTAAAACTCTACTTTGGCGAGCACCTCAGTGAAGATAAGAGTCACTAGGGAGATTTCTGTTAACCTTGCTCCCCAAATAGTAAATAAACAAGCAAATAAATATGAGAGGAAGAAGAGGAGGGAGTAATCATTCAGAAAAGATATATTTCAAGAGGACACTGATTCTGCTTAAACTCTCCCTCTTTTTTTTTTTCCCCTAATCCAGTCTCCCAATCCTTTAGGGAGCATAAAAGCTGAAAGAGAGAGAGGTATTAAGAATTTAAATTCTTCATATATTGTAGTATTAAGAATTTAAATTCTTCATATATTATACACACATGAGGTGTTTAAAAGGTGTATTTTAATTGAAGAGTACTTACCTTACACCCTTATTTCAGGTAAGTAAACAAACACGACAGAATGAATAACTTTCTAAGGTCATACAGGCAACAGTTAAAGGTAACAATTAATAAGGCAAAACTATAGGACATTTGATTTAATCACTATATTGTTTTTACCCCTCATTAGGCCATTGTTACTAGACCAGCTTTCCCTGTTCTACCAATTCTTCTTCATTCCTCAACCTCCAACAATGGTACCCCAACTTTTATCTGCAGCTCAGTCATGTATTTTGTGGGGGAACAGGACTTCAGCAGAGGTATGAACTTTCTGAGGAATAGGTTAGTCTCCTACTGAGTTGGAATTCTCAACCTTCTTGGGGTTGCCTGGCCCAGATATTTTTTGTTAGACTGAGAATTCAACATGGTCATTATTTCAGACTTCAGAGGAACATTCACAAGCAGGTCTGATCTGTCTAAAGCTACATTAAAAGCTCCTGAATACCATTTCTATTAACCACTGTATTTCGAATAATTTTTCACTAAAAATAGCACCACATACAAATCGAGTAAAAGAAGTATTTGTCAAGCTGTGTTAGTTAATAGTAACTCTAACATAAAGACTACAGAATGTTCAGAGAAAATGAATCTAATGATTTAACGCAATCCTATGTTTAACACAATAATCTTTTGCATACCAACTTATTCTACTGTTTAAAACAGCATTTTATCATACAAAATAGAATAATATTTGACTTAACATAATACTTGTAATCACTACGGTGTATCTAATGTACTGTTAAAAAATAAACAGGCATATTAAAAATTTTTAAGTTACTTTAAGCAAAAATTGATACTCATCAGGCAGCATCCAGTCTAGCACACAGAAAAGAACTCTGAGGAGCTGAACAAAATGAAAAACTTTTATAGGCAGATTGGAGCAAGAGCAAGGAAGTTATACTAGGCCAAAAAGCCAGGTTGTTTATTGCAAGGTTATTTTCCTTTAGGGATGTCAGGATCTATCAGGCAGATTACCTAACTAGTGCTCACATGTGATTCCTGATTGACTGACTTATGATTCCTTTTCTGGGAAAGCCAAAACTATAATTAAGTCTCAGCTTGATGAGGTAAGGCTTAGAACAAGTGACTCCATCTGGGGCTTGTTGTCTTATTTTAAACAGTACACAGGGCCTTTGCCAGGTGGGTGAAATTTATTACACCATTTTACAAATACTAATAATAGACACTGAAGTTAAGTAATATTCCTGGAGCCATATCCCAACCCATTGCACTACTGAAACTGAAAGTTTTTTGAGTTTTTTTTTTTGCTTTCCAGTTAGGTTCTTAAGCTTCTAGGTTACTTTGAGATTATTTTTCTATCACAAATGTTTCCTCCTACCCAAAGCACTGTTTATTGAATATCTACAATGAACCAGGGAATTTTACATGTTATCTCACTAAACCCTCACACACCACCCTGCTAAAAAATGATTATTGGTGAGTCCACTGAAGTTCAGAGATGTTAAATAATTTGCCAGACTTGAATACAACTGAATCAAGGTCCTAGTCCCAAGTTTAAGAATCTACCTTTCACTACCTTGCTCCACTTTCTTCCACTACAAGTTGTAAAGAAAAACATTTCTGCAAACAATCAAATATAATAACCCACAAAGGCTAATATATCCCAAGACAACTTAACAATTTATTTTTAAGGGAAAAAAATAAAATGACAATTTTTTTTCCAGTAGTTAAGCTTTTTTTATTGCTTAAATCTGAAGGCTATAGTAGCTTAATTTTTAAAGTAATAAGTTACTACAAAACACGAGAAGTGATTAAGAAAAATTCATTTTAAAGCAGGAATCAAAATTTGGCAAATGTATATTGATCTCTAATTATGTTAATATTTTGCTAAGTCCTAGCCTCATGGAGCTTACTTTCTAGAGTATTTTGATACAGAATAAAGGGATACAGAAATAAGGGGATACAAACAAGAAAAAGAAAAGAGTAAAGAAAAGTTAACTGCAAACACCTGCAGTTAAAAGTAGGGCTGAAGAACCAAATGAGGCAGCAAAAAAAGCTCCATCAGGCTGTTTTACAAAAAAATTCCAAATTATCTTAAGCCACAGACAACTGAAAGTTGCTGATTTTCACTAAGGAAGAATAAGGTTTAGTTTTAGAAAAGACTGCTATATCTGTTTCTTTACCTTAGGGAAGTCTTCAGCCCAACGGGAACATCGCGAGAAAAGTCCAGGCCCGTAGAAACCCCCTACTCGTTTCCATTCTTTTCTTTGATTGGTTCCTCCCCAGACAGGAAGTCCCGCCCTCCACCTGAGGCGTGTGATTTGTTAAGGATGGCCTAATTGTGGTTATAGCATAATGCCGGGTTTATCAGCTTTTAGATTTTAAGTTAACTAGTCTGGTTATGCTAACGACTTTATTATCCTTAGGTGCATGTATAGCTTTTTTAGTGGTTTAAAGGAAGAAGAAATGACTGCCTCCTTGCAGGCCACCACCATAAATTGGCCAGCCCTGTGACGCTTGCTGGTGGCACGGAAAAGCCAGGGTTTGGGGGCAGAATTCTGTTGTAGCTAGATGAGTGAGATACCCTATTAACTTGCCATTGTGACAGCAGGGTTTGGAAGGAATTTGTTTTATATGATATTAAGGCAATAGGGCCAGATTTTAGCTCACTAGTAACAAAGTAGCTGAAGTAGTCACAAAGTAAACACATTCACTTTAATAAAGAAGACTGAAACATTTACCTACAAATACCCTCTTCAGTTAAGCGCTTCCCGAGGAGGACCTAGAAGTTTGTTTATTTTTCCAGCAACAACGCATCGGACATTTTTGCTAGGGAAAAATCTTTGTCTACTTGACTACTTTAATCTTTTTTTTAATCGGGGATTGGAGAAAGATTTAACTCAGTTACAGCCCTTGTTAGCTTTTGTAATTACTGCTCAAGAGAAGCTAAGTTGCTTACTTCTAGCTCTTGGGCGGCTTGGGGTGGGGGCGGTTGAAGTTTAGAGTCCCCTTGAGATAATGATTCTTCTGGGTCAGTCAGAAGAAACAATCTGCAACAATGGCAGTCCCCAGAGTGACACTTCTCGAGGGGCCTAGATTCAGCTGTCAGTCACCTTCAGCCTGGAGCCATCAAATCCATTTACACAAAAGCTGGTTATCACAAACCTTTTGAAAAGCTAAGTAAAGAGGAGATTTACCCATCCCTGAATCTTCCTTCTTTTTTCTTTGATTCCCTCATTTCCCCTATCTTTCCTTTTTTTTTCCCCCCCTAACTACCTCTGAGAACTTCTGGGATTTTCCCCCTTCTTTTGTTCCACCCTAGAGCTTACACTATTGTTATCTTAATGCTTAAGCTTAAGCTTGAATGTAACTCTCCAGATATACAGAAATACCATACTCTTGAATGAAAATTTTTAATTCTAATAAGTATTTTTGTCTCAAAAAGCATAGGATTTTCTGGGGGTTGAGAAAGGATTGTTTAGTGTTATAATGTTGAAAAAAGTTCTGTGAGTATTTTAAAAATTTCAGCATAAAAAAAAAAATTTCAGCATGTTTGGCTGTGCATGCACGTTTGTGCATCCCTTCCTATTGTATACATACCTTTTTATTTTTGTAATTTTTTGCACTAAAGGGACTATAATGTAAAAGCTTGAATCAGTTTGCAACTGAAATGATCCTCAACAACCTATACAAATAAAAAAAATTATTGTGTAAATATTACTGAATTTCGAATATAACAGTTCTTTCTGTGAATTCTATAACTTTGTAACTATAAGGAACGGATTTCCTTTCACCAAGAAAAGGAGAAATTATGGTCATGCTCTAGAAGTTCTGATTTTCTCTGTGTAATGGCATTATTATAAACATTTAGTTTAACAAATTGAAAGACAGTTTGAATTAGTGAAAAGTATAAATAAAATACTACATTAAAATGCAAGTTTATTTCATTGATGTGTGTATGGTTGCCAGAATTAGAGTAATAAACTATTGACTAGTATAAAAAAATGGCTTGAAGGAGCATTTGTAATTAGTTTGTCAATTATAAGAAATGCGGGGCTTCCCTAGTGGCTCAGATGGTAAAGAATCCACCTGCAATGCAGGAGACCTGGGCTCGGTCTCTGGGTTGAGAAGATCCTGTGGAGAAGCGAATGGCTACCCACTCCAGTATACTTGCCTGGAGAATTCCATGGACAGAGGAGCCTTTTACATTATAGCCCCTTTAGTTCAAAAAAATTGCAAAAATAAAAAGGTATGTGTACAATAGGAAGGGATATGCAAATATACATGCACAGCCAAACAGATGCTGAAAGAAATACTTAAAATACTACAGTCCATGGGGTTGCAAAGAGTTGGACACGACTGAGTGACTAACACTATATAAGAAATTTAGTGCAGTGGCTATGGAAAGAAACATTAGATAGCCTGGGCTTGGTAGAGGTGTTAGGCCTGGAAAGAAGAGCAGGCCAAGGAAAAGCGTACTTAGAGCCAAAAGACACTTGATAAACAACAAGATATTTCACATACAGTGCAAACAATGTCTGAGACTAAGACCAGTACTAACATTACCAGTTGCACATGATATAACCCAAGTTAATTCAGACACTCATCTGGCCCTGATCTCCTAGTCACTACCAAAAGGGCACAAAATATTTCACTGATAAATAATTGTTATGTTTCATTTATTCATTCAACATTATTTCCTGAACATTACCACTACTTGCCAGGATATAATAGTGAAAGGATCTTAAGTAACTTACCATGTGGTAGAAGGAACTAACAGTAAGTAGGTTTTGATCAAAACAGATTATCTTCAAGTAAACATTGAAGTCTTATTTGAAAAATTAATGTTTTTTCATTAAGACTGTATAACAATGTTAACTATGTCCCAAAAACACTGTTAGGATTTAAGAACATAAAAAATGAGTAAAATAGGGACTGAGTCCCAAGATAGCTTCCTACTTGCCTAACTTAGCATAGGCCACTGTTATCTCTTCAAGAACCTGGGGCTTCATGGTTTAAATCTTGCTGAACTCTTCAACTTCTTTGTATGTGCCCATTGTACTCACATCACATTCTCAACACATGAGTTTTGGGGGTTTTGCTATTTGCTCTCAGTTGTTGAAACATGTCAGCTCTTTTTCTCCTCAGGGCCTTTGGGATGCTTGTGGTTCAAGTTTGTAAAATTTTATTATGTGGTTCACCGCTGAACTTACTGTGAGGACAGTAGAAGTAAGTTATTAGCTTTTATGGTTGAATGTTACCTTTGATAGGAAATTTTGATCTCTTAATCCACTAGACTCTGATAACTTTGTACTGAATATATAAAATAAACTCTTCGTACTGTCACTCATCTGTTTGATAGATTTACTAGCTACTTTTTTTCTATGCCACTGTCATTACCACAATTGTGTATTTCAATGCAGTTATACAATTGTGAAAAATTGTTTTATCTAAATATTAATGAAATCCCAATATAACAGTTCTTTCTGTGAGTTCTGTAACTTTGTAATTATAAGGAACTGACTTCCTTTCAATGAAAAAAGGAGAATAGTCATGCTTTATAAATTCTGATCATCTCTGTGTACTCTATAGATTATGTTGTATTCATTTCCTGAGATTGTTCTGACAAATTGCCACAAGCCAAGTGGCTTGAAATAATAGAAATTTATCCTCTCAGTGTTCAGAAGCCTGAAATCAAGGTCAGCCATGCTTCTTTATAGGCTTTGAAGAGAATCCATTCCATGCCTCCCATCTAACTTTTTGTGGTTGCCTGCCATCCTTGGCATTCCTTGATTGGTAACCATACCTCTCTAACCTTTGCTTCTGTCTTTTTGCCTTCTCCTCTTCTGCCCTGTGTCTCTCCTCTGGGTGTTTCTTTTAAGGACATATTATGGATTTAGAACCCTTCTAGGTAATGCCAGGATTGGGATTGGAAGGACTGATGCTGAAGCTGAAACTCCAGTACTTTGGCCACCTCATGCGAAGAGTTGACTCATTGGAAAAGACCCTAATGCTGGGAGGGATTGGGGGCAGGAGGAGAAGGTGGCGACAGAGGATGAGATGGCTGGATGGCATCACCAACCCGATGGGCATGAGTTTGAGTAAACTCCGGGAGTTGGTGATGGACAGGGAGGCCTGGTGTGCTGCAATTCATAGGGTCGCAAAGAGTCGGACACGACTGAGCGACTGAACTGAACTGAGGTAATCCCAAAGAGAGGCAATCCCAAAGAAAGGCAATGCCAAAGAATGCTCAAACTACCGCACAATTGCACTCATCTCACACGCTAGCAAAGTAAAGCTCAAAATTCTCCAATCCAATCTTCAACACTACATGAACTGAGAACTTCCAGATGTTCAAGCTGGATCTGGAAGAGGCAGAGAAACCAGAGATCAAGTTGCCAACATCCATTGGATCATAGAAAAAGCAAGAGAATTCCAGGAAAAAACATCTACTTCTGCTTCATTGACTATGCAAAATTGACTGTGTGGATCACAACAAACTGTAGAAAAATCTGAAGGAGATGGGAATACCAGACCACCTGACCTGCCTCCTGAGAAAGGTGTATGCAGGTCAAGAAGCAACAGTTAGAACAAGACATGGAACAACAGACTGATTCCAAATGGGGAAAGGAGTACATCAAGGCTGTACAGTGTCACCTTGTATATTTAACTTACATGAAGTGTGCATCATGCGAAATGCTGGACTGGATGAAGCATAAACTGGAATCAAGATTGCAGGGAGAAATATCAATAATCTCAAATAATGCACATGTTACCACTTTAATGGTAGCAAGCAAAGAGGAACTAAAGGGCTTCTTGAGGAGGTGAAAGAGGAGAGTGAAAAAGCTGGTTTAAACTCAACATTCAGAAAACTAAGATTGTGGCAAACAGTCCCAGCACTTCATGGCAAATAGATGGGGAAACAGTGGAAACAGTGACAGACTTTATTTTCTTGGGCTCCAAAATCACTGCAGATGGTGACTGCAGCCATGAAACTAAAAGATGTTTGCTTCTTGGAAGAAAAGCTGTGACAAACCTAGATAGCATATTAAAAAGCAGAGACATTACTTTGCCAACAAAGGTACGTCTGGTCAAGGCTATGGTTTTTCCAGTAGTCATGTACAGATGTGAGTTGGACTATAAAGAAAGCTGAGCACCGAAGAATTGATGCTTTTGAAATGTGGTGTTGGAGAAGACTCTTGAGAGTCTCTTGGACTGCAAGGAGATCCAACCAGTCCATCCTAAAGGAGATCAGTCCTGGGTGTTCATTGGAAGGACTGATGCTGAAGCTGAAACTCCAATACTTTGGCCACCTGGTGGCAAAGAACTGACTCATTGGAAAAGACCCTGATGCTGGGAAAGACTGAAGGTGGGAAGAGAAGGGGATGACAGAGGATGAGATTGTTGGATGGCATCACCAACTTGATGCACATGAGTCTAAGCAAGCTCTGAAAGTTGGTGATGGACAGGGAAGACTGGCGTGCTGCAGTCCATGGGGTCGCAGAGTCAGACACAACTGAGAGACTGAACTGAACTGACTAATTAATCTAGATGTTGTCCTTGAGAACCTTAATTTAATTACATTTGTAAACTATCTTTTTCCAAGTATAATAGCATTTACAGTTTCTAGGAATTCGATGTGGATGTGTCTTTTGGGGTATCTTCATTTAACCCAATATATATGGGAATTTATTCATTTGCTATTTTATATTTTTCATATGTTTTCCTTTCAAAAACAAATTATCATGGTGCTTAATACAACTTGAATAATTAATATATATATTCAACATTTAGCTTTAAAATAGTATTTAATCTATCAGATTTATGATTAAGAATTTCTATAAAATTTTGATGACCTGGTTCTAGGATTGTAAGAATTTTACTGAGGAAAATATTTGGTTCATGCTGTGTGTAGGAAATTATATATCCTTTGTCTTTATCATAGGCTCATTTTCATAATCTTAGAAGAAGAGGCTGAGGTAATGACTATCAAAATCAACCGTATGTTACAATCATTTATTTGAAGTATTGACAAATAATTAATGGTTTGATAGGAGAAAAAATACTTAGGAGAAACATATACATTACAGTTAACAATAATTGGGGAAATTAGCAAATTGAGCATCCAGTATGGTTATTTATTTATTTATTTTTTAATTTCTTATATTTACAAGGCAGCCTTACTTATAAAAGATCAGAAAGACAAATAAATATGTTTTTTCTTGTGCACATATATATAATCACTATGAGTCATATAGAAATAGACTCTCGTGTTTGCTAGCTGAAATATTCACAGATTACAGCTGAGTTGATTGTTTCTAAGATTACATTTTTTCTTTATTGTTTTTTTTTTAAATTATACTTAATGAATATTATCTTCTTTTGGAAGTGTACTTGGAAGTTAGTAACTAGAGTGAAGAAAGAACATTAGGTAAGGAAACTATGGTTTAGAGAATGACATTTTGAGAAAAGGAAAATAGCATTAGAAACAAAGTGTAATGGACTACAAAACAGCTATATTATACACGAAAAATGTATAAAAATATGTAAAAATACTCAAAAATAGTACTTAAATGGAAAAAATTCACAATCTAATGCACTGTTTTGTTTGATTAGGAAATAAAAAACAATTTGTATTTTTAACTAAACTCTATAAATTATGATAATCTCAACATGAAACATTGTATCAAAGCCATGGTAGTCCATAGTTGACACAAACCTCCTCATGAGTTGGCTGGGAGCTATTTGACCTAGCCAGAGAGTTTTTATGTTCAGATTTTCATTTTTACAATGGAAGACTATCTGTCATCCATGATTTTTGTGTTAATAATGAAAAAAAAAAAGTTAATTTTTCCATCTGATAGCAAACCACGCACTTAGGGAGGCATATTAACTCTATCACAGCAGTAGCAATTCACCAAATCAGACTTCAGTTGCCTCAACTAGTTTTTCTTTCCCTGATCGCCAACCCTCCAATATTTGAGTTATTAATTTACTGGCAAGGAATGATTAAATCACAGCAGAACTGTGTAAGGGAATTCTGGGAAATGGATTGAGTTGAGAAAGATTTTCTATTTAACAAGGATTCCTCATTACAGATTGCTCTTAAAAGGAAAAACAGATGATAAAGAATGTTAGAAACTGATAAGAGCAAAAAAGGAAAATAGAAGATTATGTACAATGGTGTGTATGTAGAGTGTGTATTTGTCTGTCTGTGTTGACTTGAGAATCTTTGACACAGGAGTGAATGAAAATACAGTGATATGTTGGAATCTACTTTGCAGTCCCAGCTATATTGTTTCAATCTATTCCTTATAACCATTTCCAGCTCTCTCTTTTTCTCACACAGCACCAGGATTTACTCAATGTCATTTCCAAAAGTAACACCTCAAAAAACACTTTCAGAAACAGTTTCTCAATTCCAGGATACTGATACTTTTAGCAGCCAGAAAATAATTTTTGATAACTATTTCAAAGACCATGAAAATAGCATGAACACTTTTCCTCCCAAAACAAATTGTATACATTGTACACACATTAACACAGATGGGAAAAAAATGGTAAAAATGAAGCATGAAGTCTAGAAATATTCAGTGTTTCACCATTTATGTTTGAAAGTATCTGAATTTTATCAAAAAATCTTGATTTTTTTTTCAGTTAATTTTTGAACAGTTAAGATGTGTTGAGGTTCTTTTTTTTTAAATTTTATTTATTTATTTTTTTTTATTAGTTGGAGGCTAATTACTTCACAACATTTCAGTGGGTTTTGTCATACATTGATATGAATCAGCCATAGATTTACACGTATTCCCCATCCCGATCCCCCCTCCCACCTCCCTCTCCACCTGATTCCTCTGGGTCCTCCCAGTGCACCAGGGCCGAGCACTTGTGTCATGCATCCCACCTGGGCTGGTGATCTGTTTCACCATAGATAGTATACATGCTGTTCTTTTGAAATATCCCACCCTCACCTTCTCCCACAGAGTTCAAAAGTCTGTTCTGTATTTCTGTGTCTCTTTTTCTGTTTTGCATATAGGGTTATCGTTACCATCTTTCTAAATTCCATATATATGTGTTAGTATGCTGTAATGTTCTTTATCTTTCTGGCTTACTTCACTCTGTATAAGGGGCTCCAGTTTCATCCATCTCATTAGGACTGGTTCAAATGAATTCTTTTTGATGGCTGAGTAATATTCCATGGTATATATGTACCACAGCTTCCTTATCCATTCATCTGCTGATGGGCATCTAGGTTGCTTCCATGTCCTGGCTATTATAAACAGTGCTGCGATGAACATTGGGGTGCACGTGTCTCTTTCAGATCTGGTTTCCTCAGTGTGTATGCCCAGAAGTGGGATTGTCTGGGATCATATGGCAGTTTCTATTTCCAGTTCTCCACACTGTTCTCCATAGTGGCTGTACTAGTTTGCATTCCCACCAACAGTGTAAGAGGGTTTCCTTTTCTCCACACCCTCTCCAGCAT